>NC_041347.1:33764043-33769043 GCF_004354835.1 Perca flavescens
TATTTAAGGAAAAGATATAGATTGTATAATATACCAATTTTTACATAAGGTAAACAAGAAGGAATGAACATCAGCAGTTTTCTTCAATAAAGTATTTAGTCTCTAGTGATTTATGGAATTACTGGGTAAAAACACTAAAGGTCCATACGTAACAGTACCAGAGAATAGTGTGACTAATCCTGCCTCTCTCCAGCATCATGTGGCAAGTTTTCTTCATCACATTGGATGTCTTCATCATCTCTAAATACTAATGAATGTGGTGTTTCTATTGCTTTCACCTCCATTACTTTCTGATAAACAGTAAGAACACAGTTTTACTATTGTAAAGATATAGTGTTTTTATATATAACCTCAGACATCTTACCTGGACATGTTGGTATCTTTGATCTTTTATCTGTTTCTCTCAAACATACAGGGTATAATTGTTTCATTCTTATTTGGTGTTTGTATACAAAAAAAATCTTTCTGATCTTTCTCTGTATAAATACCGTATATGTTCACTAACTAGTCTATAATAAGACACCTGCTTAGGCTTTCAGCTAAAATCCCAATCAGCAGTGTTTGATAGGCACCAGACTGAGATCTATTCTGTGTTGAATGTGTGGATAACAGTGTTGACAGCAGTGTGTTAGCATCTGAACAAAGTGCTGTAAATCTACAGCAATCAATCCACTTTGTAACCTGGAGTTAAAGAAGCTGTGTGAGAGGTTCGTACAGCAGAGAGATCAGAGAGCTTCAGAGGCTCTCAGATTCAGACCCATCGATGAAGCTTTAAAACAATACAAGAAGGATATTCAGGAAACTCTGGAGCCCTTAAAGGAGAAGTTAGAGTTTTTTGAACGAGTTAAAGTGAAGTTTGATGAAACGGCAAAACACATGAAGGTCCAGGCCCGACGCACTGAGACCCAGATTAAGGATCAGTTTAAGAAGCTTCACCAGTTTCTAGAAGAGGAAGAGGAGGCCAGGATGGCTGCACTGAGGGAGGAAGAGAAGCAGAAGAGTCAGAGGATGAAGGAGAAGATGGAGGCTCTGAGCAGAGAGATAGCAGCTCTTTCAGACACAGTCAGAGCCACAGAGGAGCAGCTGAGAGCTGAAGACGTCTCATTCCTGATCAACTACAAGGCTGCAGTGGAAAGAGTCCAGCAGAGCCCCCTGCTGGAGGATCCACAGCTGCTCTCAGGAGCTCTGATAGACGAGGCCAAACACCTGGGACACCTGAGCTTCAACATCTGGAACAAGATGAAGGACATGGTGTCCTACTCTCCTCTGATTCTGGACCCAAACACTGCTCATCCATATCTCATCCTGTCTGAAGATCTGACCAGTGTGAGACGAGGAGAGGAACAGCAGCTTCCTGATAATCCAGAGAGGTTTGATAGATACCACTCTGTCCTGGGCTCTGAAGGCTTTAACTCAGGGACTCACAGCTGGGATGTCAAGGTTGGATACAGTACAGGCTGGCTACTGGGTGTGTTTGAAGAGTCTGTCCAGAGGAAGGAAGACATAAAGTCTGAATTATGGGGAACAGGGTTCAGTGAAGGTAAATACTCAGCATTGTCTCCACCAGCTCCAGATATTGATCTCCCATTTGAGACACAGCTCCAGAGGATCAGAGTGACTCTGGACTGGAACAGAGGAAAGCTGTCATTCTCTGATCCTGACACACACATACACACCTTCACACACACTTTCACTGAGAAGATGTTTCCATACATTAATACTGGGGATAAAGTCCCACCGGTCTGTGTAACACAACAGGTCTGATGTCAGATCTCCAAAGTTAAGCCAAAAAACCACAAACTGGATAGAAACATTGCATTGTACATGTCCATCTGTAGCGGAGTAGAAGTAGAAAGTGGCATGGAAAGAAAAGACTCAAGTAAAGTACAAGTACCTCAACATTTGGACTTAAGTTCAGTTCTGGAGTAGATTTACTTAATTACATTCCTTGAGTGAAATTTGACCCATATTCAAAACATTTCTATATCAGAAATTTGGATTTCTTTCAACCAAATTGTCAAAAAAATAATGTGGCTCTTCAGAAGTCAAAAGATCAGCTCAGTACTTTCATTGAATATATAATTTGGGTGTTTTATTCAATTTTATAATATTTGGAGAAAAAAAAAGAGAGACCATTGGAAAGAATGACACAAAATGTCAGAAATGGCTTTGAAAACGTGGGGGAAAAAATTTAAATGTGACAAAAACTTTGGTAAGAAGTGACAAAAAACATATAAAAAAAAACTTGAAATGTCAAAACGACCACAAAAAAAAGTTGAAAAGAAAAAAGTAAATTTTGCCCCCAAAAATTGAAAGTTGCACTGTTGACGGGATGACAACACAAGGGTTAAGTTTGTATAAATGTAAATTTTTCTATGTGAATGATGCAAAGCCAGAAATTATCATGTGTTGCCTTTACTATTTAAAAAAATAAATAAAGTTTATCAAAAGGACTTAACTACCTCTCATTTTTCTTTGTTTACAGTTGTTTTACAATCACTTTAGCACTAATTTCAGAACCTTGATGTCATTTTTCAAAACTTTAGACACAACACTTACAACCAATGATCAAAATAAACTTTTTTTTCAATTGCTTGGATACAATACACATAAAGCTGAGATCATGTTTTCATTTAACAAAGATCACCTGTTAAATATGACACAACCTAACATCAAAGTACTACTATTTCAAAAAGCAATTCACACATTACAGTTCAGATGATTGTCTATTCATTTCAATACAATCATCTATCAATCAACACAACTGATCAAAATGATAAGTAACTTACATTACTCTTAATGCATAGTTGTATGGAAACAGACAATATTCCATGTTTAGATCATGGAAGTTTCAAAATAACGAGATTCATTGTCAACAATTAGCGTGGAGCATGAACCAATTAGAATACAGTATCTATGGATGTAATATTTCATCATCCTTCTTTACTGTAATGTACTACTGTTTATCAGACACTGTTACTATGGTCCCATTTACCACCTTTGAGACTATTTACAGTATTTACAGTACTGCACTGTATGCATGCAGGCCCTTGGAATTGCTTGTCCAATTCTTCCAACTCGTTACTGATGATTGAAATATATACTTTATATATATACTGTGTGTGTGTATATATATATATATATATATATATATATATATATATAAAGATGTTTGGCTAATTGCAATGTAGATGAGAACCTGCGGCCAAATCCACAAGACAGAGTTGATGAAGATGTAGAAGTAATCTACATATTGTTTTGCTTTTTAAAGTACAAGCGAGTTGAGGAACACTGCATTTGATGTTTTACAGTACTACTGTCTTTTCTTTTCTTTTTTGTAGCTAATTATTTAGTTATACAGTTTTTCTTGATTGCTTTGATGCAGAAGTCAACTCAAACTCCACATTTTCAAATCAGTTGACACACAGGCCGAAACAATGGCGCTCATGGTCAAAATGACACATTTTGTTTGCAGAAGGCTCTAACCGTGCCAAAACATTTAAAATATGCAACAAAAGCAGATTTTGCATTCAAACAACACAACTTGCAAACAAGTGTGTGAGCTCTTCCAATCAACCATTACACAGTGGACAACTAAATACTAAATACAGCACTCAGTGTGAATCAGTGCACCATTGCTTGTCATTGTAGCCTATTAGTGCACAGAGCTTTCATGCCAGAGACATTTGTTGTCAAATTTGCCTTCTTGCAAAGAATTAGATCCAGATTAAGAAATGCTTTGATGCAAATTTTATTGATTCCATTGATCCTTATTTTCAATCTGTGGCTGAAAACTGAAATACTGTAAATATTACACAAAATACATGTAAACCAAAATAAAAAAAGAGTATAAGAAATTAAGAAAATAAAAATAAACTCTATTACAGTGAAGTATAAACATCTATTACTGTAGAGTATAAGAAATAGCCACTATTGATTCTGTCTTGACGATGGGGCCACATGGCCTAACCCTGCTGACTGGTTGCTAATTGAAGATTTGTGTGAAGGAGTGTCAAACAGGAGCTTCAGTGATTTCATACTGATGGAGGTAGTTTCTAATAGTTAGGAACAGATGCTTTCTGTTTGGTTACCATAGCTAAAACAATGGAGTTTGGACCACTTGAATGACATCCGTGTTAACTGTTCTGCAAAAGGGTGGGGGGGGGAAATGTGTCATCCAATGAGAAAGGGTTAACACATTTGCAAGAGGTGTCTTCTGCTCTGCTGAGACAGTGATTATGAAAACCGAGTGGATCCCAGTTTCTTTAAGCAGGTCAAAGCAATCAAGAAAAACTGTAATGATTGTACGAACGATGACCCAGTGAAACTATGAGTAGCTGAGTGTGGGTGATCTAAAGTAACGTTTCAATGGTATTTCACAACATATTAGTTCTTTGAACCAATGATTGTGACACGTTGTTTTGAACATTGGATAGCCTGTGTTACAAGTGATGAACGTTGTGAGTTTTGTGTCTAGAGTTTTGAAAAATTACGTCAAGTTTCTGAAATTAATAGCAAACTGTAGGAGCTCTTCCTGCTTCTAGTCATGGTTATGATGTTAATTTGAGATGAAGACTTGCAGATAGAGAGAAGAATGAGCTCTCAGTGAAAGGGCTTGGTGTAAGCTGGGTTAAAAGTTAATGTGATGTATCTTTTCCTGAACCTAACTGTCCCGTTCTTTGCGCCACATGTCAGTTAAACGTAGATCGCAGCCCAGAGGATCAAAAAGTGACGCCAAGACACGGCCGACCAAGCAAGTCACATACGAGGCTAAAGGAGACTTTTAGCGTTACAGTTTTCTTTTGATTGCTAAACAACAGTGGGCACAACAGGAGTCACATGTGGACCAGACTCTGACTCCAGTCTGCACAGCAGCAGTAGACCAGACTCTAGTTTGTTTTTCTTTGCTTGAACACAGTTTTCTAAACTCTACACACTTATCCCAGGACTTTAACCACAACTTGCACAACACTGTAGATT
The DNA here is from genome assembly GCF_004354835.1 of Perca flavescens. Taxonomy (NCBI): domain Eukaryota; kingdom Metazoa; phylum Chordata; class Actinopteri; order Perciformes; family Percidae; genus Perca; species Perca flavescens. The sequence goes on from NC_041347.1 coordinate 33,769,024, forward strand.
TACAGCACTTTGTTTAGATG
>NC_041347.1:33776543-33789043 GCF_004354835.1 Perca flavescens
AGACACACACAGACACACACACACACACACACACACACAGACCGAGATACACAGAGACACACACACACACACACACACACATAGACACACACAGATACACACACACGGAGACACACACAGAGACAGAGACGCATACAGACACACACACAAATACACACACACACACACACACACACACTGAGACACACACGGAGAGACACACACAAAGATACTCACACACACACACACACACACACATGCACATGCACTACTCTGGTTCAGTTCTTATCTCCATAACAGAAAACAATGTATCATGATACAAGGATGCACATCCGATATAATAATTCAGCTACGAGGTGTCCCTCAAGGTTCAACTCTTGGGCCACTTCTCTTTTCTATTCCATTAATCTGCTCTGAATGTTGTGTTCAGCTTTATGCAGACGATGCAGTATTATACACTTCCAAAACCGATCTATTACAAATTGAATCAGCTCTGCACTCTGACTTTGATAACCTACAACATTGGCTCAAAAGAAATAAATTAATATTTAAAAAAAATTCAAATCTCACACTAAAGAAATCCTTAGTCGACTAACACTTATAGGATTTTGTCGACTAATCGATGAGTTGATTTAATTGACAGAGCTGTGCTCTTTGAGAGCTGGTTAAGACTAGAAAAGCACAATATAAATGTAGTTAATTAACCATCTGTAAAACTGAGTTTCTCCACAATTAATCCTGCAAAAGCACCACTTTAAATCTTGTGTTTACCATAAATGTGCTCAGAAGTTTCTTGGAAATGAGTAATTGACCGTTGGCAAAACCCCGCCCTCCAACAGTCCTCGTCCAATCCTAGCTCAGCAACTGTAACTAAGGAGAAGGACCATCCCCGTGTCAAACGTTGCGATTTCAGCGAGATGGTGAAACGATGCGCCTATGGCACCTTCAAGTCTGAGAGGGAGGGTGTCGTTTTTTTCGCCTTTCCAAAGTGGAAAGATGCCGACAATGGATTAAGCGGTGTGGGAGACCCCACTCACAGCTAAATGCCTCGAAGATTAATAAGCATAGCTACATATGTCTGCTCCAAGGTAAGTAAAGCTAGCGAGCTAACTCATATCAATCATGAATAAGTAGTTTAAGTAGCTAATATAACAGTTACAATCTGTAAAACTGGACTTAAGTTAACAGTTGTGGTTCTATATAACGTTATTATCGAAAGTAGTAAAGTTAGAACATCAGATACTTTATTATTCCGTAGAAAATTCAGGCAACCTGATAGCTGTTAGCCTGTCAAGCACACGTTGCTATTGACACAGATAATTCAGCAAGAGGTTGAGGTCATTGAACACATCCCTCCGCTGCATATTGCAGCCCTTTCTGTCGTGCCCTGGAGGATATGTCTGCTGCATTACTCCAAAACTAATCACTTATACCAACAGGTATGGAGCTCAGCCCAGCCATGGCTATGTGTCTGGTTCTCCATTGTTGGACGGGCGTAGTAACAGTAACTAGGGGGCGTGGCTTTTGCTAACTGTCAATTAAAGCATGAATAAGCATAAAAAATGACTAAAGAAATCTTAGTCGACTAAGACCAAAACGACCGATTAGTCGACTAATCGACTAAGAGGTGGCAGCCCTACTCGCGTTGTGATTTTTGGAACTCCACAGACAATCAAATCCAAATTGAAAAGGTCACACATTAGGGGTGGGAATCACCAGAGGCCTCGCGATACAATATCATCCCGATACTTGCGTCACGATACGATATTATTGCGATTTTAAACATAATGCAATATTCTGCGATATATTGCAATGTATTACCTTTTTTCCAACTTCAGATTTTTCCCAATTTCAAATGATGTCCCGAAAGGCCAATTTTGTCAACATCTGCTTTATCTAAAAAGACCCATTTCTCTGTTTGTTCATCTCACTTCAATTTTATTGCTGCAAAATGTGATTGTCAAGCAGACAAACTGACCAACACACTTGTCATAAAAGATCGATACTTTGTGTCTGTGTATCGATACAGTATTGCCACGAAAAATATCGCGATACTATGCTGTATCGATTTTTTCCCCCCACCCCTATCACACGTGTGTAATTACATGTTCTGATGGTAGTTCACTGCAAAAAGCTGAACACACCAAATACCTCGGACTTTGGCTAGACTCTGAGCCCTCATTTAAGTATCATATTGATTAGATCTTAAAAATAATCAATTTTGGTGTGTGTTTTTTGTGTTCTCTACCGATCTCTCTACTGTTAGAAAGAAACTTGTGCAACAACTTATCTTACCAATTATCGACGATGCTGATGTTGTATATCAGGTTGCATCCAGCAGTAATCTGCTTCCACTCAATGTTTCTTACAATAGAATCTGTAGATTTGTGCTTGAATGTCCTTTTACTACTCATCACTGTATCATGTATGAAAAACTTGGTCTTCCATCACCCTCAATAAGAAGACATCAGCATTGGTTGCTGCTTATTTATAAATGCATACATTGCAATTACCCTAGTTATCTGAAACAGCTTATCGTACCCTTCTCTTCTATGTATCACTTGAGACACTCTACACAACTTTTCTTTTCCGTCCCTGCTGTACGTTTCTCAACAGCTAAGAAAGCCTTTAGCTTTAAAGCCCCCTCAGAATGGAATAATTTACCTGTAAATATTCGGTCCATTCAATCTCTCCACTTCTTTAAAAATGCCCTGTTTTCTTATTACAGTAACAACTGTACCTGTTTTTAAGCCTCTACAACACCATAACTTCTATTCTATTATGAGCAGTATCCAGAATCATTTTTATTTTGGTGCATCTCAAGGGGTTACTCCTAATAATAAAGACATTTTCAACAACACACACACACACACACACACACACACACACACACACACACACACACACACACACACACACACACACACTGAGACACACACACACACACTGAGACACACATAGAGAGCGAGAGAGAGAGAGAGACTCGGTGTGTGTTAACCGGTGGAGGTGTGTGTGTGTGTGTGTGTGTGTTAACCGGTGGAGATAAACGTGTGTGTGTGTGTGTTAACCGGTGGAGATAAACGTGTGTGTGTGTGTTAAGCGGTGGAGATAAACGTGTGTGATGTGTGTGTTAACCGGTGGAGATAAACGTGTGTGTGTGTGTTAAGCGGTGGAGATAAACGTGTGTGATGTGTGTGTGTGTGTGTGTGTGTTAACCGGTGGAGATAAACGTGTGTGATGTGTGTGTGTGTGTGTGTGTTAACCGGTGGAGATAAACGTGTGTGTGTGTTAACCGGTGGAGATAAACGTGTGTGTGTGTGTGTGTGTGTGTGTTAAGCGGTGGAGATAAACGTGTGTGATGTGTGTGTGTGTGTGTGTTAACCGGTGGAGATAAACGTGTGTGTGTGTGTGTGTGTGTGTGTGTGTGTGTGTGTGTGTGTGTGTGTGTGTGTGTGTGTGTGTGTGTGTGTGTGTGTGTGTGTGTGTGTGTGTGTGTGTGTGTGTGTGTGTGTGTGTGTGTTAACCGGTGGAGATAAACGTGTGTGTGTGTGTGTGTGTGTGTGTGTGTGTGTGTGTGTGTGTGTGTGTGTGTGTGTGTGTGTGTGTGTGTGTGTGTGTGTGTGTGTGTGTGTGTGTGTGTGTGTGTGTGTGTGTTAACGTGGAGATAAGCGTGTGTGTGTGTGTGTGTGTGTGTGTGTGTGTGTGTGTGTGTGTGTTAACCGGTGGAGATAAACGTGTGTGTGTGTGTGTGTGTGTGTGTGTGTGTGTTAACCGGTGGAGATAAACGTGTGTGTGTGTGTGTGTGTGTGTGTGTGTGTGTGTGTGTTAACCGGTGGAGATAAACTTGTGTGTGTGTGTGATGTGTGTGTTTCTCCCCCCTCCTTGCAGCCAGCCAGACGTCTCCACCTTCGACGAGGTGGAGCTGTCGGACATGAAGGAGGACGTGAAGAACCTGGTGCGGCGAGCCAGGAAGCAGATGGCGAAGAAGAGCGACTTCTCCATCAGCATCACGCACACCATCCACGTGCTGAGCGCCTACGCCAGCATCGGCTCGCTCGTCAGCGTCTTCAAGGAGACGGGCGCCCTCCATCTGCTGATGGAGCTGCTCTGCAACAAGGAGACGCAGACGAGGCGCAGTGCTGGGAAGATGCTGCGCGCACTCGCCTCGCACGACGCAGGTAAACACAGGGAGGGAGATGGAGGGAGGGAGATGGAGGGAGGGAGATGGAGGGAGATGGAGGGAGAAGGAGGGAGAAGGAGGGAGAAGGAGGGAGATGGAGGGAGGGAGATGGAGGGAGATGGAGGGAGATGGAGGGAGAAGGAGGGAGATGGAGGGAGGGAGAAGGAGGGAGAAGGAGGGAGAAGGAGGGAGAAGGAGGGAGATGGAGGGAGGGAGATGGAGGGAGAAGGAGGGAGATGGAGGGAGGAGGAGGAGGGAGAGGAGGGATGGAGGGAGGGAGATGGAGGGAGAGGAGGGAGATGGAGGGAGGGAGATGGAGGGAGGGAGATGGAGGGAGATGGAGGGAGATGGAGGGGAAGGGGAGATGGAGGGAGGGAGATGGAGGGAGAAGGATGGAGGGGAGATGGAGGGAGGATGGAGGGAGGGAGATGGAGGGAGAGGAGGAGGGAGATGGAGGGAGATGGAGGGAGAAGGAGGGAGAAGGAGGGAGATGGAGGGAGGGAGATGGAGGGAGAGGGAGGGGGAGATGGAGGGAGGGAGATGGAGGGGATGGAGGAGATGGAGGGAGAAGGAGGGAGATGGAGGAGGGAGATGGAGGGAGATGGAGGGAGGGAGATGGAGGGAGATGGAGGGAGATGGAGGAGGGAGATGGATGGAGGGAGGGAGATGGAGGGAGGGAGATGGAGGGAAGGAGGGAGAGGGAGGGAGATGGAGGGAGGGAGATGGAGGGAGATGGAGGGAGGGAGATGGAGGGAGATGGAGGGAGAAGGAGGGAGATGGATGGAGGGAGGGAGATGGAGGGAGATGGAGGGAGATGGAGGGAGGGAGGGAAGGAGGGAGATGGAGGGAGGGAGAAGGAGGGAGAAGGAGGGAGATGGAGGGAGAGGAGGGGAGGGGGGGAGAGGAGGAGATGGAGGGAGATGGATGGAGGGAGAAGGAGGGAGAAGGAGGGAGATGGAGGGAGAGGGAGGGAGATGGAGGGAGGGAGAGGGAGGGAGATGGAGGGGGAGGGAGAAGGAGGGAGAAGGAGGGAGAGAGGGAGAAGGAGGGAGATGGAGACACTCACGTGGAGGGTGTGTGGGGAGAGCGAGCGAGAGAGAGAGAGAAAGAGAGGGACATACAGAGAGAACGAGAGAGAGACACCGAGAGGGGGAGAGGGAGAGAGACAGAGAGAGAGAGAGAGAGAGACACAGAGAGGAGGGAGAGACACAGACAAAGAGAGAGAGAGAGAGAGAGAGAGAGAGACAAAGAGAGAGAGAGAGAGAGAGAGAGAGACAGAGAGAGGGAGGGAGAGACAGAGAGGGAGGGAGAGACACAGACAAAGAGAGAGAGAGAGAGAGAGAGGAGAGAGAGAGAGACAGAGAGGGAGAGAGAGAGAGACACAGAGAGGGAGAGAGAGAGAGACACAGGGAGGGAGAGACAGAGAGGGAGGGAGAGACACAGACAAAGAGAGAGAGAGGGGAGAGAGAGAGAGAGGGAGAGAGAGAGAGAGAGCTATATTGAATGTGTAGTGTATGTGGACAGTTAGCGGAGCAGATGTGTTGCTGAACGTACCTTTTAACACACACACACACACACACATACATGTACACAGACACACACACACGTACATGTACAGACACACACACACACATGTACACACAGAGACATACACACACACACACACACATAGACACACACACGTACACACACAGACATATACACACACACAGACACAAACGCACACACACACATACGTACACACACACACACACTGAAATTTAGAGTAGTAGAATACGCAAGTGTCTGTCAGAAGACAGAGGGCGGGAAAAATGCACCGCAGCAAAACATCGGTAAAATGTTAGCTCATTAATGCTCTTGTAACCTGGCTATGTAGCCTAGCTGCCTCGCTACGCTTACAATGAAATGCAATGTCCGAACATGCTAGCGGTTGACCTGTCGGCTAGCTGAATCATTTTGAGTGTTTGAACTATCTCCGGTGGTCTATTTGGTGGTGTGATCACCCTGTTTAAGTCCGTGTGACATATAAACAACAATCCGTGTTGCTACAAGCGTCAATGTTCGCCAACAAAACATGTAATCAAACAAATGCACAAGTAGCCTGGCTAGCTATAGCTGCCTGGCTAGGCTTTACAATGAAACCCAATGTCCAAACATGCTAGCGATTAGCCTGTCTGCTAGCTGAAAAGTTTGAGTGTTTAAACTAACCTATTCAGTGATCTATTTAGTGGTGTGTATGTTCCCTAACTAAGTTCGTGTGTCATATAAAACACAATTTGTGTTGATAGAAGCACCGAAGTTTCTTGTAGAAACATTTTTAATCACATCAAAATGTTCATGCTACAGCGCTGATTGGTTGTCGAGTGGTCCTCACTTGAATAGAGTTAAACTTTCGTCAACTTTATTTCGCTCCCCTCGGCGATTCGCTCTCATCTCGCTCCAATCAGGGCGAATTATCGTCTCCGTTTGACCTCAATGAGAGCGAAGCCAAATGTCGCTGTGTGGAATCCTCCCGTTAGTTAGATTATCATCGTTGAGTTTGTTACTTCCACTTCTCGTATGACTTTACAACCGTCTGGCTCTGTGGGTTTCAACCACTGCTCTCACTTCTTATTCTCTGTGTGTCTGCGTGTCTGTGTGTGTGTGTGTGTGTGTGTGTGTGTGTGTGTGTGTGATAGTCTGTGTGTGTGTGTGTGTGTGTGTGTGTGTGATAGTCTCTGTGTGTGTGTGTGTGTGTGTGTGTGTGATAGATAGTCTCTCTGTGTGTGTGTGTGTGTGTGTGTGTGTGTGTGTGTGTGTGTGTGTGTGTGTGTGTGTGTGTGATAGTGTGTGTGTTTGTGTGTGTGTGTGTGTGATAGTCTCTGTGTGTGTGATAGTCTCTGTGTGTGTGATAGTCTCTGTGTGTGTGTGTGTGTGATAGTCTCTGTGTGTGTGTGTGTGTGATAGTCTCTGTGTGTGTGTGTGTGTGTGATAGTCTCTGTGTGTGTGTGTGTGTGTGATAGTCTCTGTGTGTGTGTGTGTGTGATAGTCTCTGTGTGTGTGTGTGTGTGTGATAGTCTCTGTGTGTGTGTGTGTGTGTGTGTGTGTGTGTGTGTGTGTGTCTCTGTGTGTGTGTGTGTGTGTGTGTGTGTGTGTGTGTGTGTGATAGTCTGTGTGTGTGTGTGTGTGTGTGTGTGTGTGTGTGTGTGATAGTCTGTGTGTGTGTGTGTGTGTGTGTGTGTGATAGTCTCTGTGTGTGTGTGTGTGTGTGTGTGTGTGATAGTCTCTGTGTGTGTGTGTGTGTGATAGTCTCTGTGTGTGTGTGTGTGTGTGTGATAGTCTCTGTGTGTGTGTGTGTGTGTGTGATAGTCTCTGTGTGTGTGTGTGTGTGTGTGTGTGTGTGTGTGTGTGATAGTCTCTGTGTGTGTGTGTGTGTGTGTGTGTGTGTGTGTGTCTGTGTGTGTGTGTGTGTGTGTGTGTGTGTGTGTGTGTGTGTGTGTGTGATAGTCTCTGTGTGTGTGTGTGATAGTCTCTGTGTGTGTGTGTGTGTGATAGTCTCTGTGTGTGTGTGTGTGTGTGTGATAGTGTGTGTGTGTGTGATAGTCTCTGTGTGTGTGTGTGTGTGTGTGATAGTCTCTGTGTGTGTGTGTGTGTGTGTGTGTGTGTGTGTGTGTGATAGTCTTGTGTGTGTGTGTGTGTGTGATAGTCTCTGTGTGTGTGTGTGTGTGTGTGTGTGTGTGATAGTCTGTGTGTGTGTGTGTGTGTGTGTGTGATAGTCTGTGTGTGTGTGTGTGTGATAGTCTCTGTGTGTGTGTGTGTGTGTGTGTGTGTGTGTGTGTGTGTGTGTGTGTGTGTGTGTGATAGTGTGTGTGTGTGTGTGTGTGTGTGTGTGTGTGTGTGTGTGTGTGTGTGTGTGTGTGTGTGTGTGTGTGTGTGTGTGTGTGTGTGTGTGTGTGTGTGTGTGTGTGTGTGTGTGTGTGTGTGTGTGTGTGTGTGTGTGTGTGTGTGTGTGATAGTCTGTGTGTGTGTGTGATAGTCTTTGTGTGTGTGTGTGTGTGTGTGTGTGATAGTCTCTGTGTGTGTGTGTGTGTGTGTGTGTGATAGTGTGTGTGTGTGTGTGTGTGTGTGTGTGTGATGTGTGTGTGTGTGTGTGTGTGTGTGTGTGTGTGTGTGTGATAGTCTGTGTGTGTGTGATAGTCTCTGTGTGTGTGTGTGTGTGATAGTGTGTGTGTGTGTGATAGTCTGTGTGTGTGTGTGTGTGTGTGTGTGATAGTCTGTGTGTGTGTGTGATAGTCTCTGTGTGTGTGTGTGTGTGATAGTCTCTGTGTGTGTGTGTCTGTGCGAGCGTGTGTGTGTCTGTGCGTGTGTGTGTGTGTGTGTGTGTGTGTGTGTGTGTGTGTGTCTGTGCGACCGGGTGTGTGTGTCTGTGCGAGTGTGTGTGTGTGTGTGTGTGTGTGTGTGTGTGTGTGTGTGTGTGTGTGTGTGTGAGAGATCCATATCACATCCCGTGTTTGAAGCCTAAACTGCTTTCTTTCACATTTTAAAAATGTGAAAATAGGAGGAAAAAAAACAACCCTGGCGGCTAGGAGCAGCTGAGAGTTTTTCCCATGAGTCATTGTGGCTGCAGCACACACACACAGAGACACACACACACAAACACACACACAGAAACGCACACACACTCATACACACGCACACATACACACAGACAGAGAGACACACACAAACACATCCACACAAACACCCACACACAGACACACACACACACACACAGATAAGATAGATATGATTTAGGAGCTCAACTCTGTTTCTAGACACCACAGACACTCCAGAGTACGTTTAAACAAACAATCTTTTAAACATTTAGATGTTTCCTGAATGAATGCGGATGTTTGGGTAGGGCGCACACTTCAGAGAGAGATCATTTGAAGAAGTTTAAGCCAATAGGATGCCAGCTGCTGCAGAGATCATTTTATTAAACACAGACATATTTTGAAGAAGCTCAGATGTGACTGCAGGTCAGTGTAGCTTAGCTTGGTGCGCTAACGTGTAAGCACATCATGAAGCAGAGACACATGTTTGTGAAATATGCTGAGTCACCCTGGGTAATTTTTTATTGATTAAACATGTCGAGAATGACCGGAGTTGATCAACAAACAAGCTGTAATGTGACCTGAAATCACCATCACCAAACTCCACCAGACTCCATGTAAATAATTAGGACTTTTAGCGTGTATAGAGCCAGCATATCTCCACCAGACTCCATGTAAATAATCAGGACTTTTAGCGTGTATAGAGCCAGCATATCTCCACCAGACTCCATGTAAATAATCAGGACTTTTAGCGTGTATAGAGCCAGCATATCTCCACCAGACTCCATGTAAATAATCTGGATTTTTAGTGTGTATAGAGCCAGCATATCTCCACCAGACTCCATGTAAATAATCTGGACTTTTAGCGTGTATAGAGCCAGCATATCTCAACCAGACTCCATGTAAATAATCTGGATTTTTAGCATGTATAGAGCCAGCATATCTCCACCAGACTCCATGTAAATAATCTGGACTTTTAGCATGTATAGAGCCAGCATATCTCCACCAGACTCCATGTAAATAATCTGGACTTTTAGCGTGTATAGAGCCAGCATATCTCCACCAGACTCCATGTAAATAATCTGGACTTTTAGCGTGTATAGAGCCAGCATATCTCCACCAGACTCCATGTAAATAATCTGGACTTTTAGCGTGTATAGAGCCAGCATATCTCCACCAGACTCCATGTAAATAATCAGGACTTTTAGCGTGTATAGAGCCAGCATATCTCCACCAGACTCCATGTAAATAATCTGGATTTTTAATGTGTATAGAGCCAGCATATCTCCCCCAGACTCCATGTAAATAATCTGGACTTTTAGCATGTATAGAGCCAGCATATCTCCACCAGACTCCATGTAAATAATCTGGACTTTTAGCGTGTATAGAGCCAGCATATCTCCACCAGACTCCATGTAAATAATCTGGACTTTTTAGCGTGTATAGAGCCAGCATATCTCCACCAGACTCCATGTAAATAATCTGGACTTTTAGCGTGTATAGAGCCAGCATATCTCCACCAGACTCCATGTAAATAATCAGGACTTTTAGCGTGTATAGAGCCAGCATATCTCCACCAGACTCCATGTAAATAATCAGGACTTTTAGTGTGTATAGAGCCAGCATATTTCCACCAGACTCCATGTAAATAATCAGGACTTGTAGCGTGTATCGAGTCAGCATATCTCCACCAGACTCCATGTAAATAATCAGGACTTTTAGTGTGTATAGAGCCAGCATATTTCCACCAGACTCCATGTAAATAATCAGGACTTTTAGCGTGTATAGAGCCAGCATATCTCCACATGTAAATGGGTGAATTAAGGGTTTATTTCAACCAAACCGGAGTGGTGATTGTTGGAACAGTGGAAAGATGAACCAAGATGGCTTTTGATAGTTTTATGTAGTTTCTGTCCACTATGAATGAAGTGTGTTTTAAGATGATAAAAGTCCTGATTATTTACATGGAGTATGGTGGGATCCTTTCCATAATGTTGTCAGACAATAATAATCTGAGTCTGTCAGCAGCAATAACAGGACTTTTAGTGGACGCTGATTGATGCTGAACAATCTTTCTTTATAATTTACCAGGGAATTACATTGTCATCTTTACCAGGGAGGGTCTGTTTTCCTTAGCAACCCGGAGATAAAGAGTCAGACTTTGAGCTGACTCATCAAACGGCTGCTGAACTCGCTGACAGGAAGTGACCTGTCATTCCTTGAGTTTGGTGTTGAGTGTAGCTGCCACGCCCTGCAGCCTGTGCTGAGGGAGAACTGGTCCAACCAGGCTTTTACTGGGAAATGAAACCTAAGGACACTGGCTGTTAATATGCAAATCATATTCACTTTTTAGACAGACAGACAGACAGACTGACACATGCACGCACACACACAGACAGACACATGCGCACAGACACACACACAGACAGACAAATGAGCGAACACACACAGCCAGACACACACACACACACACACACACACACACACACACACACACACACACACACAGACAGACACATACGCATACAAACTCACACACACAGATGGACACACAAACACCCACAGACTTGCACACACACACACACACACATTTTTTCCATCTTTCTGTTATTAAACAAATTGAACATTGAATTAAATATAAAGGCACTAAAAAAAGTGACTGTTATATTTTAAAGTGCAATTTTCTGTTGTGTCTCTAACACTGTCTCTCTGTCTCTAACGCTGTCTCTCTGTCTCTAACACTGTCTCTCTGTCTCTAACACTGTCTCTAACACTGTCTCTCTGTCTCTAACGCTGTCTCTAACGCTGTCTCTAACGCTGTCTCTAACACTGTCTCTAACACTGTCTCTCTGTCTCTAACGCTGTCTCTCTGTCTCTAACGCTGTCTCTAACACTGTCTCTCTGTCTCTAACGCTGTCTCTCTGTCTCTAACGCTGTCTCTAACACTGTCTCTCTGTCTCTAACGCTGTCTCTCTGTCTCTAACACTGTCTCTCTGTCTCTAACACTGTCTCTCTGTCTCTAACACTGTCTCTCTGTCTCTAACGCTGTCTCTAACACTGTCTCTAACACTGTCTCTCTGTCTCTAACACTGTCTCTCTGTCTCTAACGCTGTCTCTCTGTCTCTAACACTGTCTCTCTGTCTCTAACGCTGTCTCTAACACTGTCTCTAACACTGTCTCTCTGTCTCTAACACTGTCTCTAACACTGTCTCTCTGTCTCTAACACTGTCTCTAACGCTGTCTCTAACACTGTCTCTCTGTCTCTAACACTGTCTCTAACACTGTCTCTCTGTCTCTAACACTGTCTCTCTGTCTCTAACACTGTCTCTAACGCTGTCTCTCTGTCTCTAACACTGTCTCTAACGCTGTCTCTCTGTCTCTAACACTGTCTCTAACACTGTCTCTCTGTTTCTAACACTGTCTCTCTGTCTCTAACGCTGTCTCTAACACTGTCTCTCTGTCTCTAACGCTGTCTCTAACACTGTCTCTCTGTCTCTAACGCTGTCTCTAACACTGTCTCTCTGTCTCTAACACTGTCTCTAACACTGTCTCTCTGTCTCTAACACTGTCTCTCTGTCTCTAACACTGTCTCTCTGTCTCTAACACTGTCTCTAACACTGTCTCTCTGTCTCTAACACTGTCTCTAACACTGTCTCTCTGTCTCTAACACTGTCTCTCTGTCTCTAACACTGTCTCTAACACTGTCTCTAAAGCTGTCTCTCTGTCTCTAACACTGTCTCTAAAGCTGTCTGTCTCTAACGCTGTCTCTC
>NC_041347.1:33794043-33796543 GCF_004354835.1 Perca flavescens
CAGAACCAAATTGTAGTCAACCCCAAAATGAACAGGAGGACACTGTCTCTCTGTCTCTGACACTGTCTCCAACACTGTCTCTCTGTCTCTGACACTGTCTCTCTGTCTCTAACACTGTCTCTAACACTGTCTCTCTGTCTCTAACACTGTCTCTCTGTCTCTAACACTGTCTCTCTGTCTCTAACACTGTCTCTCTGTCTCCAACACTGTCTCTCTGTCTCTGACGCTGTCTCTCTGTCTCTAACACTGTCTCTAACACTGTCTCTCTGTCTCTAACACTGTCTCTCTGTCTCTAACACTGTCTCTAACACTGTCTCTGTCTCTAACACTGTCTCTCTGTCTCTAAACACTGTGTCTGTCTGTCTGTCTCTAACACTGTCTGTCTGTCTCTAACACTGTCTCTAACACGGTCTCTCTGTCTCTAAACTGTCTCTAACACTGTCTGTCTGTCTGTCTCTAACACTGTCTGTCTGTCTCTAACACTGTCTCTCTAACTCTCTCTCTCTGTCTCTGACACTGTCTCTCTCTAACACTGTCTCTCTGTCTCTAACACTGTCTCTCTGTCTCTAACACTGTCTCTCTGTCTCTAACACTGTCTCTCTGTCTCTAACACTGTCTCTGACACTGTCTCTCTGCCTCTGACACTGTCTCTAACACTGTCTCTCTGTCTCTAACACTGTCTCTCTGTCTCTGACACTGTCTCCAACACTGTCTCTCTGTCTCTGACACTGTCTCTCTGTCTCTAACACTGTCTCTAACACTGTCTCTCTGTCTCTAACACTGTCTCTCTGTCTCTGACACTGTCTCTCTGTCTCTAACACTCCAACACTGTCTCTCTGTCTCCAACACTGTCTCTCTGTCTCTAACGCTGTCTCTCTGTCTCTAACACTGTCTCTCTAACACTGTCTCTCTGTCTCTAACACTGTCTCTCTCTGTCTCTAACACTGTCTCTCTGTCTCTAACACTGTCTGTCTGTCTGTCTCTAACACTGTCTGTCTGTCTCTAACACTGTCTCTAACACTGTCTCTCTGTCTCTAAACTGTCTCTAAACACTGTCTGTCTGTCTCTAACACTGTCTCTGTCTCTAAACACTGTCTCTAACACTGTCTCTCTGTCTCTCTGTCTCTAACACTGTCTCTCTGTCTCTAACACTGTCTCTCTGTCTCTAACACTGTCTGTCTGTCTGTCTCTAACACTGTCTGTCTGTCTCTAACACTGTCTCTAACACGGTCTCTCTGTCTCTAAACTGTCTCTAACACTGTCTGTCTGTCTCTAACACTGTCTGTCTGTCTCTAACACTGTCTGTCTGTCTCTAACACTGTCTCTAACACTCTCTCTCTGTCTCTGACACTGTCTCTCTCTCTAACGCTGTCTCTCTGTCTCTAACGCTGTCTCTCTGTCTCTAACACTGTCTCTCTGTCTCTAACACTGTCTCTGACACTGTCTCTCTGCCTCTGACACTGTCTCTAACACTGTCTCTCTGTCTCTGACACTGTCTCCAACACTGTCTCTCTGTCTCTAACACTGTCTCTCTGTCTCTAACACTGTCTCTCTGTCTCTGACACTGTCTCCAACACTGTCTCTCTGTCTCTGACACTGTCTCTCTGTCTCTAACACTGTCTCTAACACTGTCTCTCTGTCTCTAACACTGTCTCTCTGTCTCTAACACTGTCTCTCTGTCTCCAACACTGTCTCTCTGTCTCCGACGCTGTCTCTCTGTCTCTGACGCTGTCTCTCTGTCTCTAACACTGTCTCTAACACTGTCTCTCTGTCTCTAACACTGTCTCTCTGTCTCTAACACTGTCTCTCTGTCTCTAACACTGTCTGTCTGTCTGTCTCTAACACTGTCTGTCTGTCTCTAACACTGTCTCTAACACGGTCTCTCTGTCTCTAAACTGTCTCTAACACTGTCTGTCTGTCTCTAACACTGTCTGTCTGTCTCTAACACTGTCTCTAACACTCTCTCTCTGTCTCTGACACTGTCTCTCTCTAACGCTGTCTCTCTGTCTCTAACGCTGTCTCTCTGTCTCTAACACTGTCTCTCTGTCTCTAACACTGTCTCTGACACTGTCTCTCTGTCTCTGACACTGTCTCTAACACTGTCTCTCTGTCTCTAACACTGTCTCTCTGTCTCTGACACTGTCTCCAACACTGTCTCTCTGTCTCTGACACTGTCTCTCTGTCTCTAACACTGTCTCTAACACTGTCTCTCTGTCTCTAACACTGTCTCTCTGTCTCTAACACTGTCTCTCTGTCTCCAACACTGTCTCTCTGTCTCTGACGCTGTCTCTCTGTCTCTAACACTGTCTCTCTGTCTCTAACACTGTCTGTCTGTCTGTCTCTAACACTGTCTGTCTGTCTCTAACACTGTCTGTCTGTCTCTAACACTGTCTCTAACACTCTCTCTCTGTCTCTGACACTGTCTCTCTCTAACGCTGTCTCTCTGTCTCTAACGCTGTCTCTCTGTCTCTAACACTGTCTCTCTGTCTCTAACACTGTC
>NC_041347.1:33801543-33804043 GCF_004354835.1 Perca flavescens
ACTTCGACATTAAACATTTTTTTGGGTGAAAGATACGTTAAATTTAGCATATATCGTCACAGGTAACAAGCTAACCATCGCTAAGTGTTGTGCTAATGCTGGGAACAGGCAGATTGTATCTGTAAAGTTGTATCCATATGATGTGACGAGGGCTAGAGGGATGTGTTAACTAGACCCCATAAAGTTATCTTACAACTGATTTGAATACTGTAGTGTATGGATGGAGCTACAGGACATGCTTTGAATTCATAAGATTTAACAATACAGTGTTAGGGACAGATCAGATGGTCGGAGACTGGAGACTTGGACTTGAAAAAAAAATGACTTGTGAACATCTCTGGTATGTGTTCAGGTGTGTGTGTGTGTGTACTGGAACTCATCTGTGTGTGTGTGTGTGTGTGTGTGTGTGTTGTGTTCAGGTGTACTGGAACTGTGTGTGTGTGTGTGTGTGTGTGTGTGTGTGTGTGTTGTGTTCAGGTGTACTGGAACTCATCTGTGTGTGTGTGTGTGTGTTGTGTTCAGGTGTACTGGAACTCATCTGTGTGTGTGTGTGTTGTGTTCAGGTGTACTGGAACTCGTGCGTGTGCGTGTGTGTGCGCGTGTGTGTGTGTTGTGTTCAAGTGTACTGGAACTCGTGTGTGTGTGTGTGTGTGTGTGTGTGTGTGTGTGTACTGGAACTCATCTGTGTGTGTGTGTGTGTGTGTGTGTGTGTGTGTTGTGTTCAGGTGTACTGGAACTTGTGTGTGTGTGTTGTGTTCAGGTGTACTGGAACTCGTGTGTGTGTGTGTGTGTGTTGTGTGTGTGTGTGTTGTGTTCAGGTGTACTGGAACTCATCTGTGTGTGTGTGTGTGTTGTGTTCAGGTGTACTGGAACTCGTGCGTGTGCGTGTGTGTGTGCGCTGTGTGTGTGTGTTGTGTTCAAGTGTACTGGAACGTGTGTGTGTGTGTGTGTGTGTGTGTGTGTGTGTGTGTGTGTACTGGAACTCATCTGTGTGTGTGTGTGTGTGTGTGTGTGTGTGTGTGTGTGTGTGTGTTGTGTTCAGGTGTACTGGAACTTGTGTGTGTGTGTTGTGTTCAGGTGTACTGGAACTCGTGTGTGTGTGTGTGTGTGTGTTGTGTGTGTGTGTGTTGTGTTCAGGTGTACTGGAACTCATCTGTGTGTGTGTGTGTTGTGTTCAGGTGTACTGGAACTCGTGCGTGTGTGTGCGCGTGTGTGTGTGTTGTGTTCAAGTGTACTGGAACTCGTGTGTGTGTGTGTTGTGTTCAGGTGTACTGGAACTCGTGCGTGTGTGTGTGTGTGTGTTGTGTTCAGGTGTACTGGAACTCGTGTGTGTGTGTGTGTTGTGTTCAGGTGTACTGGAACTCGTGCGTGTGTGTGTGTTGTGTTCAGGTGTACTGGAACTCGTGTGTGTGTGTGTGTGTGTGTGTGTGTGTGTGTGTGTGTTGTGTTCAGGTGTACTGGAACTCATCTGTGTGTGTGTGTGTGTTGTGTTCAGGTGTACTGGAACGTGTGTGTGTGTGTGTGTGTGTGTGTGTGTGTGTGTGTGTGTGTGTGTGTGTGTGTGTGTGTGTGTGTGTGTTGTGTTCAGGTGTACTGGAACTTAGCTGTGTGTGTGTGTTGTGTTCAGGTGTACTGGAACTTAGCTGTGTGTGTGTTGTGTTCAGGTGTACTGGAACTTAGCTGTGTGTGTGTGTGTTGTGTTCAGGTGTACTGTAACTTAGCTGTGTGTGTGTTGTGTTCAGGTGTACTGTAACTAATCTGTGTGTGTGTTGTGTTAAGATGTACTGTAACTAATCTGTGTGTGTGTTGTGTTCAGGTGTACTGGAACTCATCTGTGTGTGTGTGTGTGTGTGTGTGTTGTGTTCAGGTGTACTGTAACTAATCTGTGTGTGTGTGTGTGTTGTGTTCAGGTGTATTGGAACTCCCTGTCCAGGACGTACTGGGTCCACTGGCACATGGTGGAGATCCTGGGCAGCGGCAGCAGCACTCAGGCTGAGAAGGAGACGCAGGAGAAGGCCTCCACCCTGACGGAGACACTCAAACTCACCGCTGGTAAGACCTGAACTATGCACCGGCTAGAGTTGCTGGTAAGACCTGAACTATGCACTGGCTAGAGTTAACTGGTAAGACCTGAACTATGCACTGGCTAGAGTTCTGGTAAGACCTGAACTATGCACCGGCTAGAGTTCTGGTAAGACCTGAACTATGCACTGGCTAGAGTTAACTGGTAAGACCTGAACTATGCACTGGCTAGAGTTCTGGTAAGACCTGAACTATGCACCGGCTAGAGTTCTGGTAAGACCTGAACTATGCACTGGCTAGAGTTAACTGGTAAGACCTGAACTATGCACTGGCTAGAGTTCTGGTAAGACCTGAACTATGCACCGCCAGAGTTCTGGTAAGACCTGAACTATGCACTGGCTAGAGTTCTGGTAAGACCTGAACTATGCACCGGCCAGAGTTCTGGTAAGACCTGAACTATGCACCGCCAGAGTTCTGG
>NC_041347.1:33809043-33819043 GCF_004354835.1 Perca flavescens
AAGTGTCCGACAGCTCTGCCCCCACTGCTAAAAATAATCCTAGAGGAAACACTGCCATAATGATAAGTAGATAGGCTACTTAACTAGAAAATGATCTCAGATTAGGGGGCAGTTCACTGAGGAGTGATGGTTAAAGTCTTGATTACTGAAACGTAATCAGTCTCCTGATTGGTGGAGAATGTTTACAGAAAGGAAGGCCTGTTGTCAGGTAAACATCTCACTGTCACAGAGCCTGAAGTGAAAAGTTGTGGAAAACAGCAGCTGTAATGATGAATGGACTGATAAGCAGGCTAGCATTCCTCCTGTATGCCTCTGTCTCTTTCTGTCTGTGTGTTTTGCAGCTATAATATATAATCAGTAGTTGTCTGTCTGTGTGTTTTGCAGCTTAATATATAATCAGTAGTTGTCTGTCTGTCTGACTGTCTGTCTGTCTGTGTTTTGCAGCTGAGAGCTCTCTGGGTTCGTCCAGCCTGGCATGCGGAGGACAGAACTCGTCCTCTTCATCGTCGGCCTCCACTTCGTCTTCCTCGGCGATGGGCTCTGTGTCCAAGAAAGCCAAGAAGGAGCTTCCTGTGGTGGACTCGGAGGGCTGCAGCCCCGAAACGGAGAACGAGCTGCCGTCGGAGGACGACAGCAAATACCCCGAAGACCTGGACGACAAGATGAAAGGTTCTCATTATCATTAAACCTCGTTGTCCTGTTTTGGCCTTTAGCAGAAAGGGGGACGGACTGAGAAGTTGTTTGATGTTCAAATTCTTTGGTTAAGTCCTGGATTTTCACAATCCTACCTACAGCACCATTAAAGGCCTTAGTGGTCCCCTAATACTGTATCTGAAGTATCTTTTATATAGACCTTAGTGGTCCCTAATACTGTATCTGAAGTCTCTTTTATATAGACCTTAGTGGTCCCCTAATACTGTATCTGAAGTCTCTTTTATATAGACCTTAGTGGCCTCTAATACTGTATCTGAAGTCTCTTTATATAGACCTTAGTGGTCCCCCTAATACTGTATCTGAAGTCTCTTTTATATAGACCTTAGTGGTCCCCTAATACTGTATCTGAAGTCTCTTTATATAGACCTTAGTGGTCCCCTAATACTGTATCTGAAGTCTCTTTTATATAGGCCTTAGTGGTCCCCTAATACTGTGAATCTTTTATATAGACCTTAGTGGTCCTCTAATACTGTATTGAAGTCTCTTTTATATAGACCTTAGTGGTACTGTATCCTCTTTTATATAGACCTTAGTGGTCCTCTAATACTGTATCTGAAGTCTCTTTTATATAGACCTTAGTGGTCCCTAATACTGTATCTGAAGTCTCTTTTATATAGACCTTAGTGGTTATATAGACCCCTTTTTAAGTCCCTAATTTATATAGACCTATAGACCTTAGTGGTCCCCTAATAATACTGTCTCTTTTATATAGGAAGTGGTCCTCTAATACTGTTTGAATATAGACCTTAGTGGTCCCTAATACTGTATCTGAAGTCTCTTTTATATAGACCTTAGTGGTCCCCTAATACTGTATCTGAAGTCTCTTTTATATAGACCTTAGTGGTCCCCTAATACTGTATCTGAAGTCTCTTTTATATAGACCTTAGTGGTCCCCTAATACTGTATCTGAAGTCTCTTTTATATAGACCTTAGTGGTCCTCTAATACTGTATCTGAAGTCTCTTTCCCCAAATTCAGCCTTGGTGCAGAATTCCAGCCACTAGAGCCAGTCCCACAATGAGCTTTCCTTAGGATGTACCATCCAAGGTGCAAGGTGCCACTTTGCTCGTTTGAAAGCCATGATGTCTCTCTCTCTCTCTCATGGGGGGGCCAAATTCTCTGGGCGGGCAAAGCAGAGAAAGGGGAGGTAACCTTTCCCCTTATGACCTCATAAGGAGAAGATTCCTGATTGGTCCATCTGAGCTTTCATTTTCTCAAAGACAGAGCAGGATACCCAGGGCTCGGTTTACACCTATCACCATTTCTAGCCCCTGGGGGGGGGAACTCATATTAATGTTAAAAAAAACTCATAACGGGACATTTTCATGCCATGGGACCTTTAAAGTGTCCGAAGTGCTGTAAACATTGCGTGTTTAAAGCTTGTGTGTGTGTGTCGTCCCTGCAGTGTTCAACTCCCCGCGGGTGCAGGGCAAGAAGACGGTGCTGGAGAAGCTGGGGGAGGTGGTGGACATCCTGAGGAAGGGGGGCTCGGGGGGGTCTGAGCAGCTGGCCGCTGTCCTCTTCATCACCCGGCTGCTGGAGGAGAAAGGCTCGCAGGAGAAGAACTCCATGAGGAGCGACTCTGCTCAGACCGTACGGTGAGAAACACAGCTCCTCCAGGCTACATCTCGGATGAACCGGAGCAGGGGGAATGAGGGGAGGGGGGGGAGACACCAGAGCAATGGAAATGAGAGGGGGGAACACCAGAGCAGGGGGGAATGAGAGGGGGGAACACCAGAGCAGGGGGAATGAGAGGGGGAGACACCAGAGCAATGGAAATGAGAGGGGGGAACACCAGAGCAGGGGGAATGAGAGGGGGGAACACCAGAGCAGGGGGAATGAGAGGGGGGAACACCAGAGCAGGGGGAATGAGAGGGGGAACACCAGAGCAGGGGGAATGAGAGGGGGGAACACCAGAGCAGGGGGAATGAGAGGGGGGGAACAATAAGCTTAATTTATAAAGTAATACATGCAGTGTTTCCTTTTATGCTTTTTTTTTTAGCAGTGGGGGCTGGTTCGCCTCCCCATTATCTTAATGCAGTGTAACTACTTCAGCATGTAAATAATGCACCTACGTGGGCAAGGCCGTGGAGCAATCGCTATTATATCGAATCAACAGCAACATGCAAGTTAGCTAGCAGGTGAAGAGCACAAACCGTAATAATCACCAGTTAACTTAATTTAAATTTGCAAGACCAGGCTTAAATGAAATGACAAAATAAGTTCTACGACTTACAGCTCTCAAGGACGTACACACACACAATCTCAACTGGCTAGTTATCCTTGTGTGTCTGCGCTATTCTCCGACATGTACTCTGACAATGCAGCCCTATTTTTGATACCGTGGGGGGGCAGAGAAATGTTGCCGGGGGGGCCGCCACGGTCAAATCAACATAGAGGAAACACTGTGCATGGCTTGGCTCCACCCCCATTGCAAGAGTTTATTAAATGCAGACAGACTCGGATTACCAGAGCTGTTTTAAACAGGGAGTGTGAGATTCCTTCCAGGCTACATCTCTACCAGAGCAGGGGGAATGAGAGGGGGAGACACCAGAGCAGGGGGAATGAGAGGGGAGACACCAGAGCAGGGGGAATGAGAGGGGAGACACCAGAGCAGGGGGAATGAGAGGGGAGACACCAGAGCAGGGGAATGAGAGGGGAGACACCAGAGCAGGGGGAATGAGAGGGGGGAAACACCAGAGCAGGGGGGGAATGAGAGGGGAGACACCAGAGCAGGGGGAATGAGAGGGGGGAAACACCAGAGCAGGGGGGAATGAGAGGGGGGAAACACCAGAGCAGGGGGAATGAGAGGGGGAGACACCAGAGCAGGGGGAATGAGAGGGGGGAAACACCAGAGCAGGGGGGAATGAGGGGGGAAACACCAGAGCAGGGGGAATGAGAGGGGAGACACCAGAGCAGGGGGGAATGAGAGGAATGAGAGGGGAGACACCAGAGCAGGGGGGAATGAGAGGGGAGACACCAGAGCAGGGGGAATGAGAGGGGGGGAAACACCAGAGCAGGGGAATGAGAGGGGAGACACCAGAGCAGGGGGAATGAGAGGGGGGAAACACCAGAGCAGGGGGAATGAGAGGGGGAAACACCAGAGCAGGGGGAATGAGAGGGGGGAGACACCAGAGCAGGGGGGAATGAGAGGGGGGAAACACCAGAGCAGGGGGAATGAGAGGGGGAAACACCAGAGCAGGGGGAATGAGAGGGGAGACACCAGAGCAGGGGGAATGAGAGGAAT
Organism: Perca flavescens; assembly: GCF_004354835.1. Lineage (NCBI taxonomy): Eukaryota > Metazoa > Chordata > Actinopteri > Perciformes > Percidae > Perca > Perca flavescens. The sequence continues at coordinate 33,813,004 of NC_041347.1, forward strand.
GAGGGGGAGACACCAGAGCAGGGGGAATGAGAGAGGGGAGACACCAGAGCAGGGGGGAATGAGAGGGGGGAAACACCAGAGCAGGGGGGAATGAGAGGGGAGACACCAGAGCAGGGGGAATGAGAGGGGAGACACCAGAGCAGGGGGAATGAGAGGGGGGAAACACCAGAGCAGGGGGAATGAGGGGGGAGACACCAGAGCAGGGGGAATGAGAGGGGAGACACCAGAGCAGGGGGAATGAGAGGGGGAAACACCAGAGCAGGGGAATGAGAGGGGAGACACCAGAGCAGGGGGAATGAGAGGGGGGGAAACACCAGAGCAGGGGGAATGAGAGGGGAGACACCAGAGCAGGGGGAATGAGAGGGGGGAAACACCGGAGCAGGGGGAATGAGAGGGGAGACACCAGAGCAGGGGAATGAGAGGGGGAACACCAGAGCAGGGGGGGGGAATGAGAGGGGAGACACCAGAGCAGGGGAATGAGAGGGGAACACCAGAGCAGGGGGGAATGAGAGGGGAGACACCAGAGCAGGGGAATGAGAGGGGGGAAACATTCTTGTGATATTAACTGTTTGTGTGTGTGTGTGTGTGTTTGTGTTTGTCTCTGTGTGTGTGTGTGTGTGTCTGTGTGTGTGTGTGTGTGTGTGTGCGTTTGTGTGTTTGTCTCTGTGTGTGTCTGTGTGTGTGTGTTTGTCTCTGTGTGTCTCTGTGTGTGTGTGTGTTTGTGTCTCTGTGTGTGTTTGTGTCTCTGTGTGTGTGTGTGTTTGTCTCTGTGTGTGTGTGTGTGTGTGTGTGTGTGTGTGTGTGTGTGTGTGTGTGTGTGTGTGTGTGTGTGTGTGGGACAAGGTGCTGAAGCTGCTGGTGGAGCTGCTCGGCTCGTCCTCCAGAGATCTGGTGATCGGCACGCTGAGACTCACTCACCTCCTCATGCTGCGGTACGAGTGGAGGGTCTCCTTCGCCACCGAGGGAGGGGTCAAAGCCGTGCTGTCCTGCATGCAGGAGTTCCCCACCGTGACCCACGTCCAGCAGCTGGCGCTCGCAGTGAGACATTCTCCTTACGTCTACTGAAATCTACACACAAACACAAACACACACACACATTTTTTAGCGTGTATAGAGCCAGCATATCTCCACCAGACTCCATGTAAATAATCAGGACTTTTAGCGTGTATAGAGCCAGCATATCTCCACCAGACTCCATGTAAATAATCAGGACTTTTAGCGTGTATAGAGCCAGCATATTTCCACCAGACTCCATGTAAATAATCAGGACTTTTAGCGTATAGAGCCAAGCATATCTCCACCAGACTCCATGTAAATAATCAGGACTTTTAGCGTGTATAGAGCCAGCATATCTCCACATGTAAATGGGTGAATTAAGGGTTTATTTCAACCAAACCAGAGTGGTGATTGTTGGAACAGTGGAAAGATGAACCAAGACGGCTTTTGGTAGTTTTATTTAGTTTCTGTCCACTGTGAATGAAGTGTGTTTTACGATGCTAAAAGTCCTGATTATTTACATGGAGTCCGGTGGGTTAGTGGACTCTTAACTGCTGCTGCACATTAGTCCTGTAGGGTTGCATTACAGCTCTGTTCTGGTTTAATACTGGACCAGTTTCAGAGATGGTTGTCTCATCAGACTCTCCTTTACCGTGTTAACCCTGACTCTCTGTGGTGTGTGACTTCCTCTCAGACTCTGAAGGTGATCACCGGAGCGAGTAAGCACGACCTGCGCAGCGTCGGCAGCAGCGTGCCGCTCTCCGAGTCCGGCACTCAGATGATGCTGGAGATCTTCGCCAGCATCGGCTCGGCCACGCCCGAAGGCTCCAAGGGGCTGCTGGGAGCCGTGCCGGCAGCCATCGACCTCATGCTCCAGACTAAAGGGTAACTCGCTGCTGCAACAAACATCCAGCCACATGCAGTATCTCCCAGAATGCACTGCTGCAGCTCCAGGTGTTCTCTGTGTGTGTGTGTGTGTGTGTGTGTGTGTGTGTGTGTGTGTGTGTGTGTGTGTGTGTGTGTGTGAGACTGTGTGTAGCTCTGTGTGTCTCTCTCTTTGTGTGTGTCTCTGTGTGTGTTTGTGTGTGTCTCTGTGTGTTTGTGTGTGTCTCTGTGTGTGTGTCTCTCTCTCTATGTGTGTGTGACTGTATGTAGCTCTGTGTGTCTCTGTTTGTGTGTGTGTGACTGTATGTAGCTCTGTGTGTGTGTGTGTGTGTGTGTGTGTGTGTGTGTGTAGCTCTGTGTGTGTGTGTGTGTGTGTGTGACTGTATGTAGCTGTGTGTGTGTGTGTGTGCTCTGTGTGTGTGTGTGTGTGAGACTGTATGTAGCTCTGTGTGTGTGTGTGTGTGTGTGTGTAGTGTGTGTGTGTGTGTGTGTGTGTGTGTGTGTGTGACTGTATGTAGCTCTGTGTGTGTGTGTGTGTGACTGTATGTAGCTCTGTGTGTGTGTGTGTGTGTGTGTGTGTGTGTGTGTCTGTCTCTGTGTGTCTCTGTGTGTGTGTGTGTGTGTGTCTCTGTGTGTGTGTGTGTGTGTGTGTCTCTGTGTGTCTCTGTGTGTGTCTGTGTCTCTGTGTGTGTGTGTGTCTCTGTCTGTCTCTGTGTGTCTCTGTCTCTGTGTGTCTCTGTGTGTGTGTGTGTCTCTGTCTGTCTCTGTGTGTCTGTGTGTGTGTGTGTGTGTGTGTGTGTGTGTGTCTCTGTCTGTCTCTGTGTGTCTCTGTGTGTGTGTGTGTGTCTCTGTGCCGGTCTGTAACTTCACAGTTGACTCCGTTTACTGTTCCTTGTATGTTAGAACATCACAGGTCCTCCTTATGAATCAAAGCGAGTATTATAAAAAAAAACGTGCAACACGACTCAGTAAATCCTCCTTGAATGTTCTGTAATATGCTGATGTTGCGCTGGTGTTAGATGTCGGCCTGATGCTCTTCCTCCTGTCTGTGCTGACTGTGCAGCTGCATGCTGTCGGTGCGTAACGGCCTGCTCGTCATCATCATGCTCATCTCCAACCACAAGAGCCTGGCCGAGCAGCTGGTGGCCGCCGGCGTCACCGCCACGCTCAAGAAGTGTCTGAGTCTGTCCAGAGCCGAGACCATGCTCGCCATCATCGCTCTCAACCACATCTCCATGGTGCACAAGCTGGAGAGCAAAGGTGAGGGAGGGGAGGGGATGGAGGGAGGGAGAGGGGAGAGGGAGGGAGAGGGGAGGGGGTAGGGGAGAGAGATGGAGAGAGAGAGGGGGGAGAGAGAGAGAGATGGAGAGAGGAGGGGGGGGAGGAGAGAGGAGAGAGGGGAGGGAGAGGAGAGGAGAGGAGGGAGAGAGGAGAGAGGAGGAGAGGGAGAGGGGGGAGAGGAGAGATGGAGAGAGGGGGGAGAGAGGAGAGGGGAGAGAGAAAGATGGAGAGAGGAGGGGGGGGAGAGAGAGATGGAGAAAGGAGAGGGGGGGGGATAGAGAGAGAGATGGAGAAAGGAGAGGGGGGGAGAGAGGGAGAGGAGAGAGATGGAGAGAGAGGAGAGGGGGAGGGGAGAGAGAGGGAGAGAGGGGAGAGGAGAGAGATGGAGAGAGAGGGAGGGGGGAGGAGAGAGATGGAGAGAGGGGGAGAGGAGAGGGAGAGAGAGGGAGAGGGGAGAGAGAAAGATGGAGAGAGGGGGAGAGGAGAGGGAGAGAGGAGAGGGGGAGGAGAGAGAGGAGGGGGAGGAGAGAGAGGAGGAGAGGGGAGAGGAGAGAGGGGGAGGAGAGAGAGGAGAGGGGAGAGGAGAGAGGGGGGAGAGAGGAGGAGAGGGGGAGAGGAGAGAGGGGGGGGAGGAGAGAGGAGGAGAGGGGAGAGGAGAGAGGGGGAGGAGAGAGGGGGAGGAGAGAGAGGAGAGGGGGAGAGAGAGAGGAGAGGGGGAGAGGAGAGAGAGAGACCGCTAACCTGTCTGTCTGTCTCTTTGTGTCTGTCTGCCTGCCTGTCTGTCTGCCTGTCTGTCTGCCTGTCTGTCTGCCTGTCTGTCTGTCTGCCTGTCTGTCTCCAGAGTGCCGGGAGCACCTGGACTTTAAGGACACGGAGCTCCAGATGCTGGTGGTGAGTCTGAAGGAGCTGGCGGCCACTAAGGAGGTGATCCAGACCCTGGAGCAGCTGCTGTGTGACGACACCTCTCAGCTGGAGGACCAGCGCAGCCAGGTACACAGACAGGTAGCACACAGACAGGTAGCACACAGACAGGTAGCACACAGACAGGTAGCACACAGACAGGTAGCACACTGACAGGTAGCACACTGACAGGTAGCACACTGACAGGTAGCACACTGACAGGTAGCACACTGACAGGTAGCACACAGACAGGTAGCACACAGACAGGTAGCACACAGACAGGTAGCACACAGACAGGTAGCACACAGACAGGTAGCACACAGACAGGTAGCACACAGACAGGTAGCACACAGACAGGTAGCACACTGACAGGTAGCACACTGACAGGTAGCACACTGACAGGTAGCACACTGACAGGTAGCACACTGACAGGTAGCACACTAGGGCTGAAACGATTCTAACACAGACAGATTACAAAAAGACAGATGCAAAATGAATTAAAGAAGAGCCAAGAGAGGAGACAGTGAGGGAGGGGCACAGAGAGGAGACAGTGAGGGAGGGGCTAAGAGAGGAGACGGTGAGGGAGGGGCCAAGAGAGGAGACAGTGAGGAGGGGCTAAGAGAGGAGACAGTGAGGGAGGGGCTAAGAGGAGAGGTGACAGGGGACAAGAGAGGAGACGGTGAGGGAGGGGCAAAGAGAGGAGACGGTGAGGGAGGGGCTAAAGAGAGGAGACAGTGAGGGAGGGGCTAAGAGAGGAGACAGTGAGGGAGGGGCTAAGAGAGGAGACGGTGAGGGAGGGGCTAAGAGAGGAGACGGTGAGGGAGGGGCCAAGAGAGGAGACAGTGAGGGAGGGGCTAAGAGAGGAGACGGTGAGGGAGGGGCCAAGAGAGGAGACGGTGAGGGAGGGGCTAAGAGAGGAGACAGTGAGGGAGGGGCTAAGAGAGGAGACAGTGAGGGAGGGGCTAAGAGAGGAGACAGTGAGGGAGGGGCTAAGAGAGGAGACGGTGAGGGAGGGGCTAAGAGAGGAGGCGGTGAGGGAGGGGCTAAGAGAGGAGGCGGTGAGGGAGGGGCTAAGAGAGGCGACAGTGAGGGAGGGGCTAAGAGAGGAGACGGTGAGGGAGGGGCTAAGAGAGGAGGCAGTGAGGGAGGGGCTAAGAGAGGAGACGGTGAGGGAGGGGCTAAGAGAGGAGACGGTGAGGGAGGGGCTAAGAGAGGAGACAGTGAGGGAGGGGCCAAGAGAGGAGACAGTGAGGGAGGGGCTAAGAGAGGAGACGGTGAGGGAGGGGCAAGAGAGGAGGCAGTGAGGGAGGGGCCAAGAGAGGAGACGGTGAGGAGGGGCAAGAGAGGAGACAGTGAGGGAGGGGCTAAGAGAGGCGACGGTGAGGGAGGGGCTAAGAGAGGAGACGGTGAGGGAGGGGCTAAGAGAGGAGGCGGTGAGGGAGGGGCCAAGAGAGGAGGCGGTGAGGGAGGGGCCAAGAGAGGAGACAGTGAGGGAGGGGCCAAGAGAGGAGACGGTGAGGAGGGGCCAAGAGAGGAGGCGGTGAGGGAGGGGCCAAGAGAGGGACGGTGAGGGACAGAGAGGAGAGGGAGGGGCTAAGAGAGGAGACGGTGAGGGAGGGGCTAAGAGAGGAGACGGTGAGGGAGGGGCCAAGAGAGGAGACGGTGAGGGAGGGGCCAAGAGAGGAGACGGTGAGGGAGGGGCCAAGAGAGGAGACAGTGAGGGAGGGCCAAGAGAGGAGACAGTGAGGGAGGGGCCAAGAGAGGAGGCAGTGAGGGGAGGGGCCAAGAGAGGAGGCGGTGAGGGAGGGGCTAAGAGAGGAGACAGTGAGGGAGGGGCTAAGAGAGGAGACGGTGAGGGAGGGGCTAAGAGAGGCGACGGTGAGGGAGGGGCTAAGAGAGGAGACGGTGAGGGAGGGGCAAGAGAGGGACGGTGAGGGAAGAGAGGAGACGGTGAGGGAGGGCTAAGAGAGGAGACGGT
>NC_041347.1:33824043-33826543 GCF_004354835.1 Perca flavescens
TCTCTAATCGTCCTGTGATTGGCTGCTAGGGTGGTAGTTGTACTCTCTAATCCTCCTGTGATTGGCTGCTAGGCGGTAGTAGTAGTCTCTAACCCTCCTGTGATTGGCTGCTAGGCGGTAGTTTGTACTCTAATCGTCCTGTGATTGGCTGCTAGGTGGTAGTTGTACTCTCTAATCGTCCTGTGATTGGCTGCTAGGTGGTAGTTGTACTCTAATCGTCCTGTGATTGGCTGCTAGGTGGTAGTTGTACTCTCTAATCCTCCTGTGATTGGCTGCTAGGTGGTAGTTGTAGTCTCTAACCCTCCTGTGATTGGCTGCTAGGCGGTAGTAGTAGTCTCTAACCCTCCTGTGATTGGCTGCTAGGGCGGTAGTAGTAGTCTCTAACCCTCCTGTGATTGGCTGCTAGGCGGTAGTTGTACTCTCTAATCGTCCTGTGATTGGCTGCTAGGTGGTAGTTGTACTCTCTAATCCTCCTGTGATTGGCTGCTAGGCGGTAGTAGTAGTCTCTAACCCTCCTGTGATTGGCTGCTAGGCGGTAGTTGTAGTCTCTAACCCTCCTGTGATTGGCTGCTAGGTGGTAGTTGTAGTCTCTAACCCTCCTGTGATTGGCTGCTAGGCAGTGCTAGTCTCTAACTGTCCTGTGATTGGCTGGCAGGTGGTGCTTGTCTCTAACCCTCCTGTGATTTGCTGCTAGGCAGTGCTAGTCTCTAACCCTCCTGTGATTGGCTGCTAGGCGGTAGTAGTAGTCTCTAACCCTCCTGTGATTGGCTGCTAGGCGGTAGTTGTACTCTCTAATCGTCCTGTGATTGGCTGCTAGGTGGTAGTTGTACTCTCTAATCCTCCTGTGATTGGCTGCTAGGCGGTAGTTGTACTCTCTAATCGTCCTGTGATTGGCTGCTAGGTGGTAGTTGTACTCTCTAATCCTCCTGTGATTGGCTGCTAGGTGGTAGTTGTAGTCTCTAACCCTCCTGTGATTTGCTGCTAGGCAGTGCTAGTCTCTAACCCTCCTGTGATTGGCTGCTAGGCGGTAGTAGTAGTCTCTAACCCTCCTGTGATTGGCTGCTAGGCGGTAGTTGTACTCTCTAATCGTCCTGTGATTGGCTGCTAGGTGGTAGTTGTACTCTCTAATCCTCCTGTGATTGGCTGCTAGGCGGTAGTAGTAGTCTCTAACCCTCCTGTGATTGGCTGCTAGGCGGTAGTTGTACTCTCTAATCGTCCTGTGATTGGCTGCTAGGTGGTAGTTGTACTCTCTAATCGTCCTGTGATTGGCTGCTAGGTGGTAGTTGTACTCTCTAATCCTCCTGTGATTGGCTGCTAGGTGGTAGTTGTAGTCTCTAACCCTCCTGTGATTTGCTGCTAGGCAGTGCTAGTCTCTAACCCTCCTGTGATTGGCTGCTAGGCGGTAGTAGTAGTCTCTAACCCTCCTGTGATTGGCTGCTAGGCGGTAGTAGTAGTCTCTAACCCTCCTGTGATTGGCTGCTAGGCGGTAGTTGTACTCTCTAATCGTCCTGTGATTGGCTGCTAGGTGGTAGTTGTACTCTCTAATCCTCCTGTGATTGGCTGCTAGGCGGTAGTAGTAGTCTCTAACCCTCCTGTGATTGGCTGCTAGGCGGTAGTTGTACTCTCTAATCGTCCTGTGATTGGCTGCTAGGTGGTAGTTGTAGTCTCTAACCCTCCTGTGATTGGCTGCTAGGCAGTGCTAGTCTCTAACCCTCCTGTGATTGGCTGCTAGGCGGTAGTTGTACTCTCTAATCGTCCTGTGATTGGCTGCTAGGTGGTAGTTGTAGTCTCTAACCCTCCTGTGATTGGCTGCTAGGCAGTGCTAGTCTCTAACTGTCCTGTGATTGGCTGGCAGGTGGTGCTTGTCTCTAACTCTCCTGTGATTGGCTGGCAGGTGGTGCTAGTCTCTAACCCTCCTGTGATTGGCTGCTAGGCGGTAGTAGTAGTCTCTAACCCTCCTGTGATTGGCTGGCAGGTGGTGCTAGTCTCTAACTCTCCTGTGATTGGCTGGCAGGTGGTGCAGCTGTTTATCCGCTTCCTGTACCGGCTGGCGTCCCTGAACAAAGACTACGCGGTGGTGATGTGCCGGCTGGGGACCAAAGACGCTCTCGGCAAAGCTCTGGACAAACATGGCACCAACCTGCTGCTGCTCGGCGAGCTGCGAGACCTCGTCACCGACTGTGAGAAGTACGCCAGCCTCTACAAGAAGATGACCACGAGCGTGCTCGCCGGCTGCATCCAGGTAAGCACGACAACCGTTATTACCACGACAACCGTTTTTACCACGACAACCGTTATTACCACGACAACCGTTAGTACCACGACAACCGTTAGTACCACGACAACCGTTATTACCACAACAACCGTTTTTACCACGACAACCGTTTTTACCACGACAACCGTTATTACCACGACAACCGTTATTACCACGACAACAGTTATTACCACGACAACCGTTATTACCACAACAACCGTTATTACCACAACAACCGTTATTACC
>NC_041347.1:33831543-33849043 GCF_004354835.1 Perca flavescens
GACTCTTCCCCTCTGACTCCTCCCCTCTGACTCCTCCCCTCTGACTCCTCCCCGCAAATATTTGTCACCTTTTTTGTCACCCTATGGTTGCCTATTTGTCACCTTTTTGTCGCCTTTTTGTTTCCTTTTTGTCACCTTTTGGTTGTCTATTTGTTTCCTTTTTGTCGCCTTTTTGTGGCCTTTTTTGTCATCCTATGGTCTCCCTATGGTTGCCTTTTGGTTGCCTTTTTGTCTCTCTCTTTGACTCCTCCCCTCTGTCTCTCTCTGACTCCTCCCCTGTGTCTCTCTCTCTTTGACTCCTCCCCTCTGTCTCTCTCTCTGACTCCTCCCCTCTGTCTCTCTCTTTCTCTCTCTGACTCCTCCCCTCTGTCTCTCTCTTTCTCTCTCTGACTCCTCCCCTCTGTCTCTCTCTTTCTCTCTCTGACTCCTCCCCTCTGTCTTTCTCTCTCTGACTCCTCCCCTCTGTCTCTCTCTTTCTCTCTCTGACTCCTCCCTCTGTCTCTCTCTTTTCTCTCTGACTCCTCCCCTCTGTCTCTCTTTCTCTCTCTGACTCCTCCCCTCTGTCTTTCTCTCTCTGACTCCTCCCCTCTGTCTCTCTCTTTCTCTCTCTGACTCCTCCCCTCTGTCTCTCTCTTTCTCTCTCTGACTCCTCCCCTGTGTCTCTCTCTCTTTGACTCCTCCCCTCTGTCTCTCTCTCTCTGACTCCTCCCCTCTGTCTCTCTCTTTCTCTCTCTGACTCCTCCCCTCTGTCTCTCTCTTTCTCTCTCTGACTCCTCCCCTCTGACTCCTCCCCGCAAATATTTGTCACCTTTTTTGTCACCCTATGGTTGCCTATTTGTCACCTTTTTGTCGCCTTTTTGTTTCCTTTTTGTCACCTTTTGGTTGTCTATTTGTTTCCTTTTTGTCGCCTTTTTGTGGCCTTTTTTGTCATCCTATGGTCTCCCTATGGTTGCCTTTTGGTTGCCTTTTTGTCTATCTCTCTTTGACTCCTCCCCTCTGTCTCTCTCTGACTCCTCCCCTGTGTCTCTCTCTCTTTGACTCCTCCCCTCTGTCTCTCTCTGACTCCTCCCCTCTGTCTCTCTCTTTCTCTCTCTGACTCCTCCCCTCTGTCTCTCTCTTTCTCTCTCTGACTCCTCCCCTCTGTCTTTCTCTCTCTGACTCCTCCCCTCTGTCTCTCTCTTTCTCTCTCTGACTCCTCCCCTCTGTCTCTCTCTTTCTCTCTCTGACTCCTCCCCTGTGTCTCTCTCTTTGACTCCTCCCCTCTGTCTCTCTCTCTCTGACTCCTCCCCTCTGTCTCTCTCTTTCTCTCTCTGACTCCTCCCCTCTGTCTCTCTCTCTCTGACTCCTCCCCTCTGTCTCTCTCTTTCTCTCTCTGACTCCTCCCCTCTGTCTCTCTCTTTCTCTCTCTGACTCCTCCCCTCTGTCTTTCTCTCTCTGACTCCTCCCCTCTGTCTTTCTCTCTCTGACTCCTCCCATCTGTCTCTCTCTCTGACTCCTCCCATCTGTCTCTCTCTCTCTCTGACTCCTCCCCTCTGTCTCTCTGTGACAGGGTGGTATTGACACCCGGGTCCATGGTTTCGAGGTTCTGGGCCCGAAGCCCACGTTCTGGCCCGTGTTTAAGGAGCAGCTGTGCTGCCGGACCTTCCTGTTCTACAGCACCAAGGCCCACACCTGGTGCCAGGAGGTGCTGGAGGACCGCACGCAGCTGCTGCAGCTCTTCAACAAGTAAGTCCTGCAGTAACCAGGTATCCAGCTGGTTCCTCTAGTGGGTTAGTTACATCTAATATTATATGACGAGTTCCACCAAAACCAGTTCCTTCAACAAGTACTACGCAGGTCTCAGTCCCTCCAGAAAAACGCAATTATGCCATCGCATAATTCAATGCATAATCAGCCAAAGTCTGCATATTTTTGTCGCCTTTGTTGTCGCCTTTGTTGTCGCCTTTGTTGTTGCCTTTGTTGTTGCCTTTGTTGTTGCCTTTGTTGTCGCCTTTATTGTCGCCTTTATTGTTGCCTTTTTTGCACCTTTTTTGTCGCCTTTTTGTCGCCTTTGTTGTCGCCTTTGTTGTCGCCTTTGTTGTCGCCTTTGTTGTTGCCTTTGTTGTCGCCTTTGTTGTCGCCTTTATTGTTGCCTTTTTTGCACCTTTTTTGTCGCCTTTTTGTCGTCTTTGTTGTTGCCTTTGTTGCACCTTTTTGTTGCCTTTTTGTCGCTTTTGTTGTCACCTTTTTGTTGCCTTTTTGTCGCCTTAGTTGTCACCTTTTTGTTGCCTTTGTTGTTGCCTTTGTTGCACCTTTTTGTTGCCTTTTTGTCGCTTTTGTTGTCACCTTTTTGTTGCCTTTTTGTCGCTTTTGTTGTCACCTTTTTGTTGCCTTTTTGTCGCTTTTGTTGTCACCTTTTTGCTGCCTTTGTTGTTGCCTTTGTTGCACCTTTTTGTTGCCTTTTTGTCGCTTTTGTTGTCACCTTTTTGTTGCCTTTTTGTCGCCTTAGTTGTCACCTTTTTGTCGCCTTTTTGTCTCCTTTGTTGTTGCCTTTGTTGTCACCTTTTTGTCGCCTTTGTTGTCACCTTTGCTGTCGCCTTAGTTGTCACATTTTTGACGCCTTTTGTTGTCTCCTTTTTTGTCGCCTTTTTGTCGCATTTTTGTTTCCTTTTTGTCACGCAAAATATGCAGGGCTTGCATGATTTCATAACCCCCACATTTTCTCACATATATCTTAACAGAAAGTTGAAAAATGTTGCGTTTACTTCACACAAGAGCACTCATTTTCCCCTGTTGCCATGGGAACGTTATGAAGTGACGTCATTACGCGACGTGAACATCCTCGAAAAGCGGGGTGTTGGGGGAATCACTGTTTTCCTCTTTTTCATCAAACAGCAGTTTTTGCAAGTTCCCGCAATTTCATCGCATGAAACTGCATAAATATCAAATTGCATATTCCATCGCATTTTTTTAAGAAAACGTGCCAAATAATCAAGGATTTTTGCCTCAACAATCACAAACAAAACTCCACATTTTTGTGGAAGGACTGAAATGTTCCACCAAAACCAGCTCCTTCCTGAGACTACGCCAGCACCACCCAGGACCGTTGGGATTGGTTCAGAAATGTAAACAACCCAGAGAATTTTTTCTACTATAATTAGTGTGTGTGTGTGTGTGTGTGTGTGTGTGTGTGTGTGTGTGTGTGTGTGTGTGTGTGTGTGTGTGTGTATAGACTGAACAGTGCTCTGAGACACGAGCAGATGTTTGCAGACCGTTTCCTGCCAGACGCCGAGGCAGCCGAAGCTCTGGGTCGGACCTGCTGGGAGGCTCTGATCACCCCGATCGTCCACAGCATCACACTGTCAGGTACACACACACACACAGAGAGACACACACACACACACACACAGACACACACACACACACTGTCAGATATACACACACACACACTGTCAGATACACACACAGACACACACCGAGACACACACACAGTCAGATACACACACATACACACACACACTGTCAGATACACACACACACACAGACACAGAGACACACACACACACAGAGACACACACACACACACACACACTGTCAGACAGAGACACACAGACACACACACATACACACACAGAGACACACACAAACACAGAGACACACACACACACACTGTCAGATACACACACACACACACACACATACTGTCCTATACACACACACACAGACACACACACACTCTGATAAGATGCTAATTCTTTTTGACTTCAACATTCATGTCTGCTGCCCAACTAAACCGATGGTGAATGAATTTTTAACAACACTTGACTCTTTTAACCTCACTCAATCCGTATGTGGTCCCACTCATGTCAAGGGCCACACACTGGACCTTGTCCTGTCATCAGGGATATCAATTGATACATTTGAAATCACTAATACTGCCATCTCTGATCACTTTCTGATTGAGTTTGAACTCTACGGGCATTGCCCTCCCTCTGCCCCTTCCCCCTCTCCATTAACTCAACTACAGCCTCTCATTTTTCTGACTCTTTTAGGCTTGCTCTTCCCCTTTCCGTCACTGCTGACTTATCTCCATTCACTAATATTGATGAGCTAGTCTCTATTTTTAACCTGTCCTGTACTGACACTTTGGATCAGATAGCCCCCTTAAAATTAAAACGTCTTAAGTTAAACAACTCAACCCCCTGGTTGAATAGCTCCACACAAGCTCTCCGTCAAGCCTGTAGACAGGCAGAACGAAAGTTAAAAAAAGACAAGCTTAACGTCTCATATGATATGTTTTTGCAACAGCTGAAGGCCTACCAAGCAGCTGTCAAAAAGGCAAAATCTAACTATTTTAGTGAGCTTATCAACTCTCAGGCTAACAGACCCAAAATTCTTTTTAAAACTATTGACTCCTTTTTCAATCCGGCCAATGCAGTTGACACTTCCTTAACCTGTGAGGAGTTTGCGGATTTATTTTATCTGTAAAATTGACCAGATCAGATCCAACATCATTTCTCAGGGTTGCATTTCTGTTAAAACTCATAGTCCCATCAGTATCCTCCAGCATTTTACTCCTCTGTCTTCCACTGAGTTGTCTCACTTGAGACAACTGTCTCACTTGACTTGTTTCTCACCTAAAGCCTTCATGCTGCCCCTCTGATGTCCTCCCCTCAAGACTCTTTAAAGAAGTGTTTGATGTTCTTTGTCCAGTTGTGTTGGCTATAGTATACTGCTCCCTGTACACTGGTGTTGTCCCCTCTGGTTTCAAGCATGCAGTGGTGCAACCACTGCTGAAAAAACCCAATTATGACCCAAATGACCTTAGCAATTATAGACACATCTCTAAATTATCTATTATTTCTAAAAGTTTGGAAAAAGTAGTTGCACAGAAGATTTTCTCTTTCCTTAATAGTTTTAATATATTGAATAAATTCCAATCTGGCTTCAGAGTCCTCCACAGCACGGAATCTGCCCTACTAAAAGTGTATAATGACATCTTACTTACCACTGACTCTGGATCATGTGCTTTGCTTATTCTCCTAGACCTCAGCGCTGCTTTCGACACCATTGATCATGGCATTCTTATTGACCGCCTGGAAAATGTAGTTGGATTACAGGGCTCGGTCTTAAGCTGGTTAAAATCATACCTGACAGATCGAACTTTCTCTGTAAAACTGGGTACTACATCCTCCTCTCCAGTGTGTATTACATTTGGCGTCCCCCAAGGATCAGTTCTTGGCCCCATGTTATTCTCCCTATACATGCTGCCCCTTGGTTCGATCATTGAAAAGCACAACCTAAATTACCACTGCTACGCTGACGATACACAACTGTATTTACCCATTTCCCCTGGTTGCACTTCATCAATTAATACATTTTTTAGCTGTTTGGAGGACATTAAATTCTGGATGGCAGCAAATTTTCTCCAGTTAAATGACAAGAAAACTGAGATGATTTTATTTGGATCCCCCAGCTCTACAAAAAACCTGAGCAATGCCCTTGGTCATCAAATTTACAGTGCGAGGTCAGAAACCTAGGTGTTCTCTTTGACAGCTCTCTTAATTTTGATAAACAAGTCAGCTCTGTTGTTAAAGGTAGTTTTTACCAGCTTAGAACAGTAGCTAAGCTGAAATACTTTTTATCGAAGAAGGATCTCGAGACAATTACTCATGCCTTTATAACTTCACGCCTAGATTACTGTAACTCACTATACACAGGCCTAACCCAACATAATCTGAACAGACTCCAATTAGTCCAGAATGCTGCTGCAAGACTCCTCTCTGGCACCAAACAGTATGAGCACATAACTCCTGTTTTAGCTGAGCTTCATAGGTTACCAGTGAAATTCAGAATTGATTTTAAAGTTTTACTTTTTGTTTTTAAAGCACTCCATGGTCAAGCCCCTCCGTATATTTCCGATCTCCTGTCTACTTACTCTGCCACCAGGGCACTCAGGTCCACAACCCAACAACTCCTCGTCATCCCCCGGACACGCCTAAAAACCGAAGGGGACCGAGCCTTCTCTGTAGTGGCCCCCAAACTCTGGGATTCCCTGCCACCCCATATCAAATCATGTAATACAATTGCTAGTTTTAAATCAAATCTGAAGACGCATTTTTATTCTCTTGTTTTTAACTCTCCTTGATATTTTTTATTTTTTTTTGCCTCAAATATTGTTCCTTTGTTGTTTTATTCTAGGTTACATTATTAATTCTTCTTTTTTTTTTTTTGCCTATTTATATTCAGTACCTCGCACATACAATTATGTATTTTTAAGGCATATTGTCTCTGCCTTCCCTGCTCTACCTGTAAAGCCCTTTGGGTCAACTGTTGTTTGTTTAAATGTGCTATACAAATAAAATGACTCGACTTGACACAGACACAAATACACACACACACACAGAGACACACATACATACACACACACAGAGACACACACACTGTCAGGTACACACACACAGAGACAGACATACACACACACACACAGAGACACACACTGACAGAGACACACTGTCAGGTACACACACACACAGAGACACACTGTCAGGTACACACACACAGAGACACACACACTGACACAAACACACATACATACATACAGAGACACACACACATACGGTGAACAGACACACACACTCACACACACACACAGAGACACACTGACAGGTACACGCACACAGAGACACACACACACTGAAACAAACACACACACATACATACATACATACAGAGACACACAGACACACACACACAGTGAACAGACACACACACACACTGATGCACACACACACACACACACACCGTGAGCAGAGACACACACATATTAAGATGGCTAAACCTGACATATTTCCTCACGACCTTAGCTCACTCTCTCTATCTGCTCTCCCTCTGTGTGATTACCCAGAATCCTCGGCGCCCAGCCCTCTGTCCTGGCTGCTCAGCGAGTACCTGGACAACGCTGAGTCGGCCCGCCGCTGTAAGAGCCGGGCGGCCATCTTCAACTCCAGAGTGAGGCGCCTCACGCACCTGCTGGTCCACGTGGACACGAGCCGGCCGGACGGAGAGGAGCTCAAACCCCCGGTCAAATCAAGTGAGTCTGCTGCGTACGGCTCTGACATCACAGTGACATCACCTGGAAATAGTGTTCATTTTGTCACCTATTTTTAATTTAGTTAGTATTGTGCCAAATGTCCTTAATCTAATTTGAGTCAAAAGAGAACTAGATATGTCTTAGTCTAGTCTGAGTCAAAAGAGAACTAGATATGTCTTAGTCTAGTCTGAGTCAAAAGAGAACTAGATATGTCTTAGTCTAGTTTTAGTCAAAAGAGAACTAGATATGTCTTAGTCTAGTCTTAGTCAAAAGAGAACTAGATATGTCTTAATCTAGTCTTAGTCAAAAGAGAACTAGATATGTCTTAGTCTAGTTTGAGTCAAAAGAGAACTAGATATGTCTTAGTCTAGTTTTAGTCAAAAGAGAACTAGATATGTCTTAGTCTAGTCTTAGTCAAAAGAGAACTAGATATGTCTTAGTCTAGTCTTAGTCAAAAGAGAACTAGATATGTCTTAATCTAGTCTTAGTCAAAAGAGAACTAGATATGTCTTAGTCTAGTCAAAAGAGAACTAGATATGTCTTAGTCTAGTCTTAGTCAAAAGAGAACTAGATATGTCTTAGTCTAGTTTTAGTCAAAAGAGAACTAGATATGTCTTAATCTAGTCTTAGTCAAAAGAGAACTAGATATGTCTTAGTCTAGTCTTAGTCAAAAGAGAACTAGATATGTCTTAGTCTAGTCTTAGTCAAAAGAGAACTAGATATGTCTTAGTCTAGTCTTAGTCAAAAGAGAACTAGATATGTCTTAGTCTAGTCTTAGTCAAAAGAGAACTAGATATGTCTTAGTCTAGTCTTAGTCAAAAGAGAACTAGATATGTCTTAGTCTAGTCTTAGTCAAAAGAGAACTAGATATGTCTTAGTCTAGTCTTCGTCAAAACATTTTAGAAGAACATATTTAGAACATATTTAATCTCGTCTCGTCCGACGAAATTAGCACTACCTGGAAAGAAGCCAACGATGGCCGAAATTACAAAATAACAGACTCCAGTTGTAGATAAGTATATTAATCTTTAGGGTTCAAAGTCAAAGTCTCTTTATTAGTCTCTAAACTTTAGGAGAAATTCGTTTTGGACACAGAGAAATTACGGCAAGAGTTACAATGGAGACACACATCAAACACAGGGTTAAAACAGTTAGAAACACAAATGTACATTGAACATCTCTGTAGAAATAAGTAAAAAAGTTGGTGTGTTTTTAAAATCTGGGAGCAGACAGCCCAAACAATCACCATCACTAAACCCACCAGACTCCATGTAAATAATCAGGACTTTAATCATCGTAAAACACACTTCATTCAAAGTGGACAGAAACTAAATAAAACTACCAAAAGCCGTCTTGGTTCATCTTTCCACTGTTCCAACAATCACCACTCTGGTTTGGTTGAAATAAACCCTTAATTCACTCATTTACATGTGGAGATATGCTGGCTCTATACACGCTAAAAGTCTTGATTATTTACATGGAGTCTGGTGGAGATATACTGGCTCTATACACGCTAAAAGTCCTGATTATTTACATGGAGTCTGGTGGAAATATGCTGGCTCTATACACGTTAAAAGTCCTGATTATTTACATGGAGTCTGGTGGAGATATACTGGCTCTATACACGCTAAAAGTCCTGATTATTTACATGGAGTCTGGTGGAGATATGCTGGCTCTATACACGCTAAAAGTCCTGATTATTTACATGGAGTCTGGTGGAGATATGCTGGCTCTATACACGTTAAAAGTGCTGATTATTTACATGGAGTCTGGTGGAAATATGCTGGCTCTATACACGCTAAAAGTCCTGATTATTTACATGGAGTCTGGTGGAGATATGCTGGCTCTATACACGTTAAAAGTCCTGATTATTTACATGGAGTCTGGTGGAGATATGCTGGCTATATACACGCTAAAAGTCCTGATTATTTACATGGAGTCTGGTGGAGATATGCTGGCTCTATACACGCTAAAAGTGCTGATTATTTACATGGAGTCTGGTGGAAATATGCTGGCTCTATACACGCTAAAAGTGCTGATTATTTACATGGAGTCTGGTGGAGATATGCTGGCTCTATACATGCTAAAAGTCCTGATTATTTACATGGAGTCCTGATTATTTGATTATTTATTATTATACACACAGACACACAGACATATTGAACGTTTAGAGCCAGTAATAACATGAATACAGAATAAGAGTGTTGAAAAAGTGTTTAAAGAGTGTATTTTGTTTCCAGAAGGTCTCAACGGCAGCAAAGAGCTGAAGAGTAAGTAACAGCTGAGTTCAGATTGTGTGTGTGTGTGTCAGCTCTGTTCTGGGACACGTCAAACGTCAAAATGAGGACAGGAAGTCACCACTCACCCCGGCTGTTTTCTCTTTTGATTTCACCTTTATTTTTTATCAGTGTCACACTCTGTGTGTGTGTCTGTGTGTGTCTCTGTCTATTCTTTGTGTGTGTGTGTGTGTCTCTGTCTCTTCTATGTGTGTGTGTGTGTGTCTCTGTCTGTGTGTGTGTGTCTCTGTCTGTGTGTGTGTGTCTCTGTCTGTGTGTGTCTGTGTGTGTGTGTCTGTCTGTGTGTGTGTGTGTGTGTGTGTGTGTGTGTGTCTCTGTCTCTTCTATGTGTGTGTGTGTCTCTGTCTGTGTGTGTGTGTCTCTGTCTGTGTGTGTGTGTGTGTCTCTGTCTCTTCTATGTGTGTGTGTGTCTCTGTCTGTCTGTGTGTGTGTGTCTCTGTCTGTGTGTGTGTGTGTGTGTGTGTGTGTGTCTGTCTGTGTGTCTCTGTGTGTGTCTCTATGTGTGTGTCTCTGTCTGTGTGTGTCTGTCTGTGTGTCTCATGGTGTCTCTATGTGTGTGTGTGTGTGTGTGTGTGTGTGTGTGTGTGTGTGTGTGTGTGTGTGTGTGTGTGTGTGTGTGATATTCAGTGAAAAAACAGGCATGTCATTGTCATTAAGAACAGGTTCTTATTCAAAATCATGGCCTGGCAAAAGGGAAGAGGGCTAGATAAAAAAAAAAAAAAACATTAGAAATACATACAGTTTAGAAATTACATAAAATACAATTTGAAATACTACACAAGAAACAGTAAAAACATATTTTATCTTATTTTATAACAAGATAAGTGCAGAGGTACAGTGTGTACATATGGGTGAGTAAGAGAGGGAGAAACCATTCAAATATTTAGCTGGGGAAATTATGTAGAGAAGCGACTGAATATGTCTGTGAACGAGGATGATATGATGGTTTTAAAGGATGAAATGGAAATTAGTTTGCCCAGTTTGAGAATCTTTTGCAGAGCGTTTCCAGTCGCTAGCGGCAGCAGATTGAAAACATGCAAGACCAGAGCCAGAGTTGGTTTCGGGAATGCTTAATCAGGGTTTCCTGCAGAAAATGTGTTAGTTAAAGCGCCCATATTCTGCTCATTTTCAGGTTCATAATTGTATTTTGATGTTGTACCAGAATAGGTTTACATGGTTTAATTATCAAAAAACCACCATATTTCAGTTGTACTGCACATTGCTGCAGCTCCTCTTTTTACCCTGTGTTCAGGTCTCTGTTTTAGCTACAGAGTGAGACCTCTTCTTCTTCTTCTTCTGTACTATCTTTGATTGCACTCGCACATGCTCAGTAGCTCAGATGTAGATCATGTCAGCTAGCTCCATAGACAGTAAAAGAAAGGCTGTTTCTCCGACTTCAGTCAGTTCCAAGGCAGGATCAGCTGGGAGACTTCTTCTAAACCAGGGAGCACATGGGAGGAGTTCTTTTGGAGATTATGGTGAACTAGTGTGTGTTGTAGCAGTGCTTTGCTATTGAGAACGAGCTAGCATGCTAACGGTTAGCCCCCTTGCCCCCTGGTTTCGGCTAGTGACGTAGAAAGCTGTGCAGATGTTGACCAGCTCACCAGGAGACTGAAGGCAGGACACATTCAGAAACCAGATCTCACTCAGAACACCATGGATGGATGTTTTCAAAGTACTGTATGTGTGTGGAAGCACCAGAGACACAAAATAACTCCCCAAATCCCGGAAAAAGGTGATTTTGTTTTCCTAATATGGGCACTTTAAGGTGTTAGCGTGGGGTTTGATGTCAGACCAGGGGGAGGCTTGTTTGTGCGATAGACTACGGACTCTGTACTACATTTAACAATTATTTATTAAATTTAAATAATATACACTCACCTAAAGGATTATTAGGAACACCCTACTAATACCGTGTTTGACCCCCTTTCTCCTTCAGAACTGCCTTAATTCTTTAATTTAGGCATTGATTCAACAAGGTGCTGGAAGCATTCTTTAGAAATGTTGGCCCATATGGAGAGGAGAGGGTCTTACAGTTGATGGAGATTTGGGGGATGTACGTCTAGGACACGAAGCTCCCGTTCCACCACATCCCAAAGATGTTCTATTGGGTTGAGATCTGGTGACTGTGGGCCATTTCAGTACAGTGACCTCATTGTCATGTTCAAGACACCAATCTGAAATGATGTGAGCTTTGTGACATGGTGCATCATCCTGCTGGAAGTAGCCATCAGAGGATGGGTCCATGGTGGTCATAAAGGGATGGACATGGTCAGAAACAATGCTCAGGTAGGCTGTGGCATTTAAACCATGCCCAATTGGTACTAAGGGGCCTAAAGTGTGCCAAGAAAAACTCCCCCAAACCATTACACCACCACCACCACCAGCCTGCCCAGATCGTGAGCTTAGAATTATAAGGTTCTATCTCCGTTTAGGGTATTTCTGAGATATTGAGCATCAAAGTTTTTACATCCCTGCTGGCGAAACTGTTATGTAGTTTTATCTACTATTAATAACTAACTAAATAAATATTTTTTTTTTTTACAAAAATAACACCACACAGGCATTACTAAACACCGAATGGATCAGATTATGTCAAAAACTCAATTTCGACCAAAAGTGGAGATGGAACCTTATAATTCTAAACTCCTGCAGTGGTAACACGGCATGACCGATCCATGTTCTCATTCTGACTTTACCATCTGAATGTCTCAACAGAAATCGAGACTCGTCACACCAGGCAACATACGCTGCACATACACGTTTCCGGTCTTCAATTGTCCGATTTTGGTGAGCTTGTGCAACTTGTCACCTCATGTTCCTTATTTTTAGTGGAGATGAGTGGTACCCGGGGGGGTCTTCTGCTGGTGTACCCCATCTGCCTCAAGCTTGTTCGTGTTGTGGCTTCACAAATGCTTTTTTTGTTGCGTACCTCGGGCAGTTATTAGAGTCAGAGTTGATCTTCTATCCTGACTGAAAATAGGGCTGGGCGATATGGACCAAAAGTCATATCCCGATATATTTTGGCTGAATATCGATATACGATATATATCCTGATATTTTTTTCCGCAAAGTGAGAGCAAATGTTCAGTCAAAGCCAAAATCAAATATGACATGTCACAAGTAGTTTCATAGAAACAGTTGCAAAATCAAATAAAAAATAAACCTGTTTCTTCACCTGGTTCATGATTAAATGCTCAGCTGTTCAAATAATAAAATGTAAACCTAAATACTGTATAACAGGAGTACCTTTTTTGAAATCAAAGCTCCATATTTGTGATTCGTTCCAAAGGTCAATTAAGCTTTTGATATTAATATAATCTACTTTGTTCAAAATGTAATGCCTCATGCCTGTAAGCCTAGGTTTATAGTCCCATTCTTCCACTTGATACTGCTTCCACTTAAGTAAACTAAAAGATGAACTATCGACTACAAAACAAAGAAACTAATTAATGTGTTAATACAAAGAATATTTATTATGATCGGTTCACAGATCTGAGTCCAAACGGAAACTTCACCCTTCTGAACTAAGAGTTTCTGCTTCAAGGTGAAGTTAAAAACAGACTGAAATGTCCAGGCTCATTCCTCCACTATTTATTTCTGTATGTATTTATGCGTTACGTGTCATTTTAACGGGCACTGAGCTCCAGATCCTGCAGCTGCAGACGGTCTCTGCTGCCCCGCTGTAGCTTCTCTCCGTCCGCCTGCCGCCCGGCAAACTTAGTGGAACTTTCCGCCCGATATCGACATACAGGTCGTCCTGGACTACGTGTAAGATCCTACCGATCACCACTCTGTCTTTGGCTGGTCCGATCTGGATCAGCGGGGACAGCGCAGCAGCGAGGCAAAGCTGTGTTTTTCGGGGAAGAGACGCTGCGGCGGCCACGGAGCTCTCCGCCTCCCGCTGCCGCCGGAGCTCAGGTTGCTGGTCAAGGCGGCATACATGATCATAAAACACATTGTCACCTGTTAAATGTTATTCATTGCTGTTTGTTCTTTTCATTTCCTCTATCGAACATAATTAAGCAGTACAAAAGTCCGGCATCTTTAGCGTTGATCTGAATGCTTCGGACCCCTGTTCCAAGATGGCGGCGGTTTTGACGTATGTTTAGAACCTCAAGGCGACATCTGTGTATATATCTATGGGAGCAAGGATCACATTTGAACTATATCGATATATGCGATATGGTCTAATTCCATATCTGATTTAAAAATATATTGATATATTTTTAATATCGATATATCGCCCAGCCCTAACTGAAAACCGTGTTGCGTTTCCATGGTAGCAGTAACCTCCCATCTTTTGTTTTTTGTTTTGTTTTACTTTGGAGAGCTCTTATTTGGGCTGCCGACTTCCTGTTCCCATTTTGTCGACGTGACACTGATGTGGTTTCTTTTCAGATGGAAAAGGACAGAACAGAGGCTCTGCTTTCTCTTTACGTTTGGCTGCAGTTTATCATTTTCGGTCTCATTTTTTTTTTTAAATAATTTAAAAAATTTCACGAGGACGAACTTCATTCAGAAGATCAGCGCTTTTTAATTTTTTTTAAATGTGTCTTCCAGACAGTAAAGACGGTAAAAACAAAGAGACGGCCGCAGCCTCTTCTTCCTCCTCATCCGGCCAAGCCAAGCCCAAAGTGAAGAGCAGCAGCAGCATCGCAGGCATCGCCCTCTGCTGGCAGGGAGTGGTACAGCGCCAGGTAACACCTTCACCTCTCTCTGGGTTAGAGAGACAACTACTGCTGTACAGACAGACAGGCAGGCAGGCAGGCAGACAGGCAGGCAGACAGGCAGACAGGCAGACAGACAGACAGACACACCTTCAGCTCTCTCTGGGTTAAAGAGAACTACTGCTGGACATATACACAGACAGGCACACACACAGGCAGACAGACAGACAGGCACACGCAGACAGACAGGCAGGCACACACAGGCAGGCACAGACAGGCAGACAGACAGACAGACATACACGCACACGCAGACAGACAGGCAGGCACACACAGGCAGGCACAGGCAGACAGACAGACAGACAGGCAGGCACACACAGGCAGGCACAGACAGACAGACAGACAGACAGACAGACATACACGCACACGCAGACAGGCAGGCACACACAGGCAGGCACAGACAGACAGACAGACAGACAGACAGACAGACAGACAGACAGACAGACAGACAGGCACACACACACAGACAGGCAGGCAGACACACACACACAGACAGACAGACAGGCACACACGGGCAGGCAGGCACACACAGGCAGGCAGACAGACAGACAGGCACACGCAGACAGACAGGCAGGCACACACAGGCAGACAGACAGACAGACAGACAGGCACACACAGACAGGTAGGCAGGCAGACACACACACAAACAGACAGACAGACAGGCACAGACACACAGACAGGCACACACAGACAGGCACACACAGACGGACAGACAGACAGACATACACACACCTTCAGCTCTCTCTGGGTTAAAGAGACAACTACTGCTGTACAGGCAGACAGGCACGCACACACACAGACAGACAGACAGACAGACATAGACAGATAGGCACGCACACAGTGACACAGACACACACACAGAGACACAAACACAGAGACACAAACACAGAGACACAAACACAGAGACACAAACACAGAGACACAAACACAGAGACACACACGAGAACAGTACTGTAGTAAATGTACTTAGTTACATTCCAACACTGGTCCAGATCCTTCTTGTTTGTAGAGGGTCTTTTGTTTTTTCTGGTCCTTAGATAAATGAATCCTGATGATTTTGATGAAACTTTTCTCTCAGGTGAAGAAGTTTCTGGAGTCCAGCTGCAGCCTGCCGGACTTTGTGGAGCGTTACCGGACTCTGTACCTGCGGCTGAAGAACGCCATGGAGGAACTGTTCGGACAGCAGACCGCCTTCGTCCTCGCGCTGCGACACGGCTTCTCCGCCGCGCTGCTGCACCTCTCCATCCTCAGAGCCATGCACGTAAGTCTGGTGTAGGTCTCTATCCTCAGAGCCTGGTGTAGGTCTCTATCCTCAGAACCTGGTGTAGGTCTCTATCCTCAGAACCTGGTGTAGCTCTCTATCCTCAGAACCTGGTGTAGGTCTCTATCCTCAGAACCTGGTGTAGCTCTCCATCCTCAGAACCTGGTGTAGCTCTCTATCCTCAGAACCTGGTGTAGCTCTCTATCCTCAGAACCTGGTGTAGCTCTCTATCCTCAGAACCTGGTGTAGCTCTCTATCCTCAGAACCTGGTGTAGGTCTCCATCCTCAGAACCTGGTGTAGCTCTCTATCCTCAGAACCTGGTGTAGCTCTCTATCCTCAGAACCTGGTGTAGCTCTCCATCCTCAGAACCTGGTGTAGGTCTCTATCCTCAGAACCTGGTGTAGCTCTCTATCCTCAGAACCTGGTGTAGCTCTCTATCCTCAGAACCTGGTGTAGCTCTCCATCCTCAGAACCTGGTGTAGGTCTCTATCCTCAGAACCTGGTGTAGGTCTCTATCCTCAGAACCTGGTGTAGCTCTCTATCCTCAGAACCTGGTGTAGGTCTCTATCCTCAGAACCTGGTGTAGCTCTCCATCCTCAGAACCTGGTGTAGCTCTCTATCCTCAGAACCTGGTGTAGGTCTCTATCCTCAGAACCTGGTGTAGCTCTCTATCCTCAGAACCTGGTGTAGGTCTCTATCCTCAGAACCTGGTGTAGCTCTCTATCCTCAGAACCTGGTGTAGGTCTCTATCCTCAGAACCTGGTGTAGGTCTCCATCCTCAGAACCTGGTGTAGCTCTCTATCCTCAGAACCTGGTGTAGCTCTCTATCCTCAGAACCTGGTGTAGCTCTCTATCCTCAGAACCTGGTGTAGGTCTCTATCCTCAGAACCTGGTGTAGGTCTCTATCCTCAGAACCTGGTGTAGCTCTCCATCCTCAGAACCTGGTGTAGCTCTCTATCCTCAGAACCTGGTATGGCTCTCTATCCTCAGAACCTGGTGTAGGTCTCTATCCTCAGAACCTGGTGTAGCTCTCTATCCTCAGAACCTGGTGTAGGTCTCTATCCTCAGAACTTGGTGTAGGTCTCTATCCTCAGAACCTGGTGTAGCTCTCATCCTCAGAACCTGGTGTAGCTCTCTATCCTCAGAACCTGGTGTAGGTCTCCATCCTCAGAACCTGGTGTAGCTCTCATCCTCAGAACCTGGTGTAGCTCTCTATCCTCAGAACCTGGTGTAGCTCTCTATCCTCAGAACCTGGTGTAGCTCTCTATCCTCAGAACCTGGTGTAGCTCTCTATCCTCAGAACCTGGTGTAGCTCTCTATCCTCAGAACCTGGTGTAGGTCTCTATCCTCAGAACCTGGTGTAGCTCTCCATCCTCAGAACCTGGTGTAGGTCTCTATCCTCAGAACCTGGTGTAGGTCTCTATCCTCAGAACCTGGTGTAGCTCTCTATCCTCAGAACCTGGTGTAGCTCTCTATCCTCAGAACCTGGTGTAGCTCTCTATCCTCAGAACCTGGTGTAGGTCTCTATCCTCAGAACCTGGTGTAGCTCTCATCCTCAGAACCTGGTGTAGGTCTCTATCCTCAGAACCTGGTGTAGGTCTCCATCCTCAGAACCTGGTGTAGCTCTCCATCCTCAGAACCTGGTGTAGCTCTCATCCTCAGAACCTGGTGTAGCTCTCATCCTCAGAACCTGGTGTAGGTCTCTATCCTCAGAACCTGGTGTAGGTCTCTATCCTCAGAACCTGGTGTAGCTCTCCATCCTCAGAACCTGGTGTAGCTCTCATCCTCAGAACCTGGTGTAGCTCTCTATCCTCAGAACCTGGTGTAGGTCTCATCCTCAGAACCTGGTGTAGGTCTCCATCCTCAGAACCTGGTGTAGCTCTCATCCTCAGAACCTGGTGTAGCTCTCTATCCTCAGAACCTGGTGTAGCTCTCTATCCTCAGAGCCTGGTGTAGGTCTCTATCCTCAGAACCTGGTGTAGCTCTCATCCTCAGAACCTGGTGTAGCTCTCATCCTCAGAACCTAGTGTAGCTCTCTATCCTCAGAACCTGGTGTAGCTCTCTATCCTCAGAACCTGGTGTAGCTCTCTATCCTCAGAGCCTGGTGTAGGTCTCTATCCTCAGAACCTGGTGTAGCTCTCT
>NC_041347.1:33854043-33859043 GCF_004354835.1 Perca flavescens
TATATCTAAGCTCTACAGTATATCTAAGCTCTACTGTATATCTAAGCTCTACAGTATATCTAAGCTCTACAGCATATCTAAGCTCCACAGTATATCTAAGCTCTACAGTATATCTAAGCTCCACCGTTATATCTAAGCTCTACATATCTAAACTCCACAGCATATCCAAGCTCTACAGTATATCTAAACTCTACAGTATATCTAAGCCACAGTATATCTAAGCTCCACAGTATATCTAAGCTCCACAGCATATCTAAGCTCCACAGTATATCTAAGCTCTACAGCATATCCAAGCTCCACAGCATATCTAAGCTCTACAGTATATCTAAGCTCCACAGTATATCTAAGCTCCACAGCATATCTAAACTCCACAGTATATCTAAACTCCACAGTATATCTAAGCTCCACAGTATATCTAAGCTCCACAGTATATATCTAAGCTCCATCGCATATCTAAGCTCCACTGTATATCCAAGCCTCCACAGCATATCTAAGCCCACTGTATATCTAAGCTCCACCAGACATCCAAGCTCCACAGCATATCTAAGCTCCACAGCATATCTAAGCCCACCAAGCTCCACTGCATATCCAAGCTCCACAGCATATATCCAAGCTCCACTGTATATCCAAGCTCCACCAGATATCTAAACTCCACCCAGATATCTAAGCTCCACAGCATATCTAAGCCCACTGTATATCCAAGCCCACCAAGATATCCAAGCTCCACAGCATATCCAAGCTCCACAGCATATCCAAGCCTCCACTGCATATCCAAGCCCACAGCATATATCCAAGCCCACAGCATATATCCAAGCTCCACAGCATATCTAAGCTCCACACCATATATCCAAGCTCCACCAGATATATTCCACATATATATCTAAGCCCACAGTATATATCTAAGCCCACATTATATATCTAAGCTCCACACCATATATCTAAGCTCCACATTATATATCAAGCTCTACACTATATATCTAAGCTCTACACTATATATCTAAGCTCCACAGTATATATCTAAGCTCCACAGTATATATCTAAGCTCCACAGCATATCTAATCCACAGTATATCTAAGCTCCACAGTATATCTAAGCTCCACAGTATATATCTAAGCTCCATTATATATCCAAGCTCCACACTATATATCTAAGCTCCACACTATATATCCAAGCTCTACAGTATATATCTAAGCTCTACACTATATATCTAAGCTCCACACTATATATCTAAGCTCCACAGTATATATCTAAGCTCCACAGTATATATCTAAGCTCCACAGCATATCTAAGCTCCACAGTATATCTAAGCTCCACCAGATATCTAAGCTCTACAGTATATCCTAAGCTCCACAGTATATCTAAGCTCTACATATATCTAAGCTCTACACTATATATCTAAGCTCCACACCATATATCTAAGCTCTACTATATATCTAAGCTCCACAGTATATCTAAGCTCCACAGCATATCTAAGCTCCACAGCATATCTAAGCTCCACAGTATATCTAAGCTCCACAGCATATCTAAGCTCCACAGCATATCCAAGCCCACAGCATAGCTCACACAGCATATCCAAACTCCACAGTATATCTAAGCTCCACAGCATATAAGCTCCACAGCATATCCAAGCTCCACAGCATATCCAAGCTCCACAGCATATCTAAGCTCCACAGCATATCTAAGCTCCACAGCATATCTAAGCTCACAGCATATCTAAGCTCACTGTATATCTAAGCTCCACTGTATATCTAAACTCCACCGTATATCCAAACTCCACAGTATATCTAAGCTCCACAGCATATCTAAGCTCCACAGTATATATCTAAGCTCCACAGCATATCTAAACTCCACAGATATCTAAGCTCCACAGTATATCTAAGCTCCACAGTATATCTAAGCTCCACCGTGATATCTAAGCTCCACAGCATATCTAAGCTCCACAGTATATCTAAACTCTACTGTATATCTAAGCTCCACTGTATATCTAAGCTCCACAGTATATATCTAAGCTCCACAGCATATCTAAGCTCCACAGATATCTAAACTCCACCGTGATATCTAAGCTCCACAGCATATCTAAGCTCCACTGTATATCTAAGCTCCACCTGATATATCCAAGCTCCACAGTATATCCAAGCTCCACAGTATATCCAAGCTCCACAGCATATCTAAGCTCCACAGTATATCCAAGCTCCACAGTATATATCCAAGCCCACTGTGATATCCAAGCTCCACCGTGATATCCAAGCTCCACACCATATATCTAAGCCCACATTATATATCCAAGCCCACTGTATATCTAAGCTCACACTATATATCCAAGCTCCACATATATATATCCAAGCTCCACAGCATATATCCAAGCTCCACAGCATATCCAAGCCCACAGCATATCTAAGCCCACAGCATATCCAAGCTCCACAGTATATCTAAGCTCCACACTATATCTAAGCTCTACACATATATCAAGCTCCACACTATATCTAAGCCTACACCATATATCCAAGCCCACACATCCAAGCTCTCCACTATATATCCAAGCCCACAGTATATCCAAGCCCAAGGGACATCTAAGCCACCACAGCTCCACAGCATATCCAAGCTCCACAGCATATCCAAGCCCACAGCATATCTAAGCTCCACCAGATATCCAAGCCCACAGCATATCCAAGCCCACAGCATATCCAAGCTCCACAGCATATCCAAGCCCCACAGCATATCCAAGCCTCCACAGCATATCCAATCCACAGCATATCCAAGCCCCAGCATATCTAAGCTCCACCGTGATATCCAAGCTCCACAGATATCCAAGCTCCACAGCCCATATCATTAAGCTCCACCGTGATATCCAAGATATCTAAGCTCCACCAGCATATCCAAGCTCCACAGCATATAAGCTCCACAGCATATCCAAGCCCCACAGCATATCCAAGCTCCACCAGATATCCAAGCTCCCCATCCAAGCCTCCACAGTATATCCAAGCCCACAGCATATCTAAGCCCCACAGCATATCTAAGCCCACTGTACATCCAAACTCCACTGTATATCAAGTTTCACCGTGATATCCAAGCTCCACAGCATATCTAAGCTCCACAGCATATCCAAGCTCCACAGCATATATCCAAGCTCCACTGTATATCCAAGCTCCACTGTATATCCAATCCACCGTGATATCCAAGCTCCACAAGATATCCAAGCCCCACCATATCTAAGTATATCCAAGCCCACTGCATATCTAAGCCCACTGTATATCTAAGCCTCCACAGCATATCCAAGCTCCACAGCATATCCAAGCTCCACACCATATATCCAAGCTCCACCAGATATCAAGCTCCACTGCATATCTAAGCCTCCACAGCATATATCCAAGCTCCACAGCATATATCCAAGCTCCACACTATATATCCAAGCCACACTATATATCCAAGCTCCACCCAGATATCCAAGCTCCACAGCATATCTAAGCTCCACTGCATATCCAAGCCTCCACTGCATATCCAAGCTCCACAGTATATATCTAAGCCTCTACACCATATCTAAGCCTCTACACTATATATCTAAGCCCACCGTGATATCTAAGCTCCACAGTATATATCTAAGCCTCCACAGCATATCTAAGCTCTACACTATATATCTAAGCTCCACCGTGATATCTAAGCTCTACAGTATATATCTAAGCTCTACACTATATATCTAAGCTCACACTATATATCTAAGCTCTACACTATATATCTAAGCTCTACACTATATATCTAAGCTCTACACTATATATCTAAGCTCTACAGTATATATCTAAGCTCCACCGTATATATCTAAGCTCCACCGTGATATCTAAGCTCCACAGTATATATCTAAGCTCCACAGTATATATCTAAGCTCCACACTATATATCTAAGCTCTACACTATATATCTAAGCTCTACACTATATATCTAAGCTCTACAGTATATATCTAAGCTCTACAGTATATATCTAAGCTCTACACTATATATCTAAGCTCTACACTATATATCTAAGCTCTACACTATATATCTAAGCTCTACACTATATATCTAAGCTCTACAGTATATATCTAAGCTCTACAGTATATATCTAAGCTCTACACTATATATCTAAGCTCTACAGTATATATCTAAGCTCTACAGTATATATCTAAGCTCTACACTATATATCTAAGCTCTACACTATATATCTAAGCTCTACACTATATATCTAAGCTCTACACTATATATCTAAGCTCTACACTATATATCTAAGCTCTACACTATATATCTAAGCTCTACAGTATATATCTAAGCTCTACAGTATATATCTAAGCTCTACAGTATATATCTAAGCTCTACACTATATATCTAAGCTCTACACTATACAGTGGGGGAAATAAGTATTTGACCCCTTGCTGATTTTGCAGGTTTGCCCACTTACAAAGAATGCAAAAATCTACAATTTTAATCATATGTACATTCTAACAGTGAAAGACAGAATCCCAAAGAAAATTCCAGAAAATCACATCATATGAATTTATTAAAATTGATAACCATCTGATGAGGAAAAACAAGTATTTGACCCCCTGGACAAACAGCATCTTAATATTTTGTAGAAAAGCCATTATTGGCCAGCACAGATGTCAAACAGTTTTTATAGTTGGTGACAAGGTTTGTGCACATTTCGGCAGGGATGTTGGCCCCTCCTCCCTGCAGACAGCCTCCAAATCATTCAGGTTCGAGGTTGTCGCCTGGCAACTCAATTTTAAGCTCCCTCCAAAGATTTTCAATCGGATTCAGGTCTGGAGACTGGCTAGGCCACTCCAGAACCTTGATGTGCTTCTTCTTCTCTTTTGTTGCTTTGGCGGTGTGCTTAGGGTCGTTGTTGTGCTGAAACACCCATCCTCGACCCATCTTCAGCTCTCTCACTGAGGGAAGGAGATGTCGGTCCAGAATTCCACGATACATGGCCCGTCCATCCTCCCCTCAATACGATGGAGTTGTCCCCCCCTTGGC
>NC_041347.1:33866543-33871543 GCF_004354835.1 Perca flavescens
CCTTTTCCGACATAAACGGTAGTAACAAGACGGAATAAGAAGGAACATTTCGGTGCCTGACTTTACACTACACTGGACAGCAGGTAACGTTAGCCTAGCGTTAGCTAGCAGCTGGATTACTCCCGGTTAAAGGGCTGACAGCTAACGTTAAACAGCGTAAAGTAGGACTGGGTTTCAACAGTGGGCTCTGCAGAGCAGCAGCTGGAGAAACACAGACGGTGCCTTCACTGAAACTGGTAACCTACAGCTTCACGGTGCATTCAAAGTTGTTGTAAAATACACTTTTCCCACCTGGTGGTTGTTTTTGTCATTCAACAGCAATTTACTGGTGAAATAAGTTATTGTTTATTATAAGTTACAGTTATTACATTACTAATAAATAGGGCTGTCCTGGACTAAAGAAGTCCTTAGTCCACTAACACTTATAGGATTTAGTCGACTAATCGATGAGTTGATTTAATTGACAGAGCTGTGCTCTTTGAGAGGTGGTTAAGACTAGAAAAGCACAATATAAATGTAGTTAATTAACCATCTGTAAAACTGAGTTTCTCCACAATTAATCCTGCAAAAGCACCACTTTAAATCTGGTGTTTACCATAAATGTGCTCAGAAGTTTCTTGGAAATGAGTAATTAAGCATGAATAAGCATAAAAAATGACTAATGGACTAAAGAAATCTTAGTCGACTGAGACCAAAACCACCGATTAGTCGACTAATCGACTAAGAGGAGGCAGCTCTAGTTATAAATCATTTATTTTGGCCATATGGCCACAGTAATAAACAAGTTGTTGTTAAATGTCGGCGACTGTTGTTTAGTACCCTTCTTCTTTTTTTTTTTTTCTTTCTTAAAAGTATCGGTTCTGGCACCGTTTAGGCACCGGCACAGTTTTAAAAGTACAGATTTAGCACCGGTATGGGGGGACCCAAACGATACCCAACCCTAGTCCTAATTGGAATGACCCAGCTGTATAAAGAAGGAACCTGCACTAACATGTTGTCTCTGGTTCTGGTTCTGGTGTGTCCCTCCCCTGCAGGTCCTGGACTCGTGTCAGAAGCGGGATGCGTCCCGTTCCCCCGGCTCCCCCGGTTCCGGTCCTGTTCCTGGTTCTGGTTCTGGTTCCGGCCGGTTCAGCTGCAGCACCAGCGACGTGCTGTCCTGCATCATGCACGTCATCAGCAAAGGCTGCGTTCGCCGAAACGAGGACAACCCGCACATCGTGGAGTTCCTCCCCGAGGACCCGTCCACGCCGCAGAAGGGCCAGGCCCAGTTCTCCTTCAGCCGGGCCGGCAGCCGGACCGACGCCGACAGCAGGTGTGACCTCTGACCCCTGACCTTTAACCTGTGACCCCTGACCTTACACACAGCGCTAGCTCAGCTCACTACTGCAGCTCATTTAGGTCCAGAGGAGCCCTCGTCTCCTATTGGTCTTTCACTCTGTCATCCTTCTTAAGATGCCCCTCCCTCCCTTTCTCTCTCTTTCTGTCTCTGTCTCTCCATCCCTCTCTCTTTCCCTCTCTTTCTCCCTCTCTCTCCCTCTCTCACCCCCTCTTTCTCCAGCTCTCTCTTTTTCTCTCTCCCCCTCTCTCTCTCTCTCCCTCTTTGTCTCTTTCTCATCCCTCTCTCTCTTTCCCTCCCTCTCTCTCTCTCCATCTCTCCCTCTTTGTCTCTCTCTCATCCCTCCCTCCCTCCCTCCCTCCCTCTCTCTCTCCATCTCTCCCTCTTTGTCTCTTTCTCCATCCCTCTCTCTCTCCCTCTCTCCCCCTCCCTCTCTCTCTCCCTCTTTCTGTCTCTCTCTCCCCCTCCCTCTCTCCCTCCCTCTGTCTCCCTCTCCCCCTCCCTCTCTCTTTCTCTCTCTCTCTCCCTCCCCCTCTATCACTCCTTCTGTCTCCCTCTCTTTCTCTCTCTCTCTCCCTCCCTCTCTTCCTCCCTCCCCTCTCTCCCTCCTTCTCTCTCCCTCTCCCTCTCTTTCTCTCTCTCTCTCTCTCCCTCCCTCTCTTCCTCCCTCCCCTCTCCCTCCTTCTCTCTCCCTCTCCCTCTCTCTCTCTCTCCCTCTCTCCCTCCCTCCCTCCCCCTCTATCCCTCCCTCTCTCTCCCTTTCCCCTCCCTCTCCCTCTCTTGCTTTCTCTCTCTCCCTCTCTCTCCCCCTCCCCTCCCTCTCCGTCTCTTTCTCTCTCCCTCTCCCCCCCTCTCTCTCTCCCTCTCTCTCCCTCTCCCCCTCCCTCTCCGTCTCTCTCTCTCCCTCTCCCTCCCTCTCTTTGTATCCCTGCTAATCATATAGAAATCAGAGCTCTTAATTAAAGATAATCCCACAGACAGATCCCATGTTTTTAACTGTCTCTCTCTCTCATGGTTAAGGTTAGAGTTACCTGTCTCTCTCTCTCTCTCTCTCTGTCATTGTTATGGTGAGAGTTACCTGTCTCTCTCTCATGGTTAAGGTGAGAGTTACCTGGTTAAGGTGAGAGTTACCTGTCTCTCTCTCATGGTTAAGGTGAGAGTTACCTGGTTAAGGTGAGAGTTACCTGTCTCTCTCTCATGGTTAAGGTGAGAGTTACCTGGTTAAGGTGAGAGTTACCTGTCTCTCTCTCATGGTTAAGGTGAGAGTTACCTGGTTAAGGGAGAGTTACCTGTCTCTCTCTCATGGTTAAGGTGAGAGTTACCTGGTTAAGGTGAGAGTTACCTGTCTCTCTCTCATGGTTAAGGTGAGAGTTACCTGGTTAAGGTGAGAGTTACCTGTCTCTCTCTCATGGTTAAGGTGAGAGTTACCTGGTTAAGGGGAGAGTTACCTGTCTCTCTGTCATTGTTATGGTGAGAGTTACCTGTCTCTCTCTCATAGTTAAAGTGAGAGTTACCTGGTTAAGGTGAGAGTTACCTGTCTCTCATGGTTAAGGTGAGAGTTACCTGTCTCTCTCTCATGGTTAAGGTGAGAGTTACCTGTCTCTCTCTCATCGTTAAGGTGAGAGTTACCTGTCTCTCTCTCATGGTTAAGTTGAGGGTTAAGTGAATTCTCTGTCTGTATGTTTCTATAATCAGCACTAAATGAGCTTGTTGTAACAGATCTGAGTTCAGTTGTTGTTGTAACGCTCAGCTTCTGTCCCATTCAATCAAAAAGCTCCGATAACCCCCCCCCCCCTCCCCAAACAAACATGTAACATGTTTAATTTTCTACAAAGAGATAATAAAGAAAACATTTAAACTTTATTTGTTGCGTTTGGACTTATTTTTTTATAATTAAGATGATTAAATCCTTGATTGATTGATTTATGAGTAAAATTCACCTTAAACGCTCATAAAACCTCCAAATTTACACCAAATACACTTTTAATAGAACATGTTCTGCAGCTGATTCATTTTAACAGAAAAATCCAAGTAGTAATAATTAAAGTTAACAATGGGATTAATTGGATTTGTCTGTTCAGACTGGACTTTAGTTTTAGTAATCCCTTAAATCATCGGATGAGTTTAAACACATGAACAGTCAAATGGAGATGTAGAGAGAGAGGGGAAGGGGGGAGGGAGGTAGAGAGGGAGGTAGGTAGATAGGGAGGGAAAGAGAGGGAGGGAGGGAAAGAGAGGGAGGGAGGGAAAGAGAGGGAGGGAGGGAAAGAGAGGGAGGGAGAGAGAGACAGAGGTAGGTGGAGAGGGAGACAGGTAGGTAGGTAGGTAGATAGTCAGAGGGAGGGAAAGAGAGGTAGGGAGTGAGAGGTGGAGAGAGGGAGGGAGGGAGAGAGGTAGGTAGTCAGAGGGAGAGAGAGAGGAAGGTAGATAGTCAGAGAGGGAGACAGGTAGGTAGGTAGGTAGGTAGATAGTCAGAGGGAGGGAGGGATAGACATACATAAAGAGAGGGAGACAGGGAGAGGGAGACAGGTAGGTAGGTAGGTAGGTAGGTAGATAGTCAGAGGGAGGGAGGGAGAGACATACATAAAGAGAGGGAGGGAGGGAGACAGGTAGGTAGGTAGGTAGGTAGATAGTCAGAGGGAGGGAAAGAGAGGTAGGGAGTGAGAGGTGGAGAGAGGGAGGGAGATAGGTAGGTAGTCAGAGGGAGAGAGAGAGGAAGGTACATAGTCAGAGAGGGAGACAGGTAGGTAGGTAGATAGTCGGAGGGAGGGAGGGATAGACATACATAAAGAGAGGGAGGTAGGTAGGTAGGTAGGTAGGTAGATAGTCAGAGGGAAGGAGGGAGAGACATACATAAGGGAGAGAGAGAGAGAGAGAGAGAGAGAGAGAGAGAGGGAGTTAGTCAGAGGGAGAGAGAGGGAGACAGGGAGAGGGAGACAGGTAGGTAGGTAGGTAGTCAGAGAGAGAGACAGGAGAGAGGGAGATGGGTAGATAGGGAGAGGTAGGGAGATCTTTTTTTTCGTTGCATATATTTAAACAACCAACCAGTTTGCAGCATTTAAAATATTATATAAAACATATGTACACATCTCACTCATAACCACATACACATATTACCCATAATACATCTCACTCATAACCACATACACATATTACCCATAATACATCTCCTCTAATAACATACATAATACATATTACTCCCATACATACATTACCCTAATACATCTAACCACATACACATATTACCCATAATACATCTCACTCATAACCACATACACATATTACCCATAATACATCTCACTCATAACCACATACACATATTACCCATAATACATCTCACTCATAACCACATACACATATTACCCATAATACAACTACTCTTAAAGAAATACACATATTACTCATAATACAACTACTCTAAAAAATACTCATATTACTCATAATACAACTACTCTTAAAGAAATACACATATTACTCATAATACAACTACTCTAAAAAATACTCCTATTACTCATAATACAACTACTCTAAAAAATACTCCTATTACTCATAATACAACTACTCTAAAAAATACACATATTACTCATAATACAACTACTCTAAAAAATACACATATTACTCATAATACAACTACTCTTAAAGAAATACACATATTACCCATAAT
>NC_041347.1:33876543-33881543 GCF_004354835.1 Perca flavescens
GACGACACTCCTCCACCAATCAGACAGATACTCCTCCACCAATCAGGAGATACTCCTCCACCAATCAGACGACACTCCTCCACCAATCAGACGACACTCCTCCACCAATCAGACGACACTCCTCCACCAATCAGACGACACTCATCCACCAATCAGACAGATACTACTCCTCCACCAATCAGGAGATACTCCTCCACCAATCAGGAGATACTCCTCCACCAATCAGACAGATACTCCTCCACCAATCAGACGATACTCCTCCACCAATCAGACAGATACTCTTCCACCAATCAGACGATACTCCTCCACCAATCAGACGGCACTCCTCCACCAATCAGACGGCACTCCTCCACCAATCAGACAGATACTCCTCCACCAATCAGACAGATACTCCTCCACCAATCAGACGGCACTCCTCCACCAATCAGACAGATACTCCACCACCAATCAGACAGATACTCCTCCACCAATCAGGCGGCACTCCTCCACCAATCAGGCGGCACTCCTCCACCAATCAGGCGGCACTCCTCCACCAATCAGGCGGCACTCCTCCACCAATCAGGCGATACTCCTCCACCACCAATCAGCGATACTCCTCCACCAATCAGACAGATACTACTCCTCCACCAATCAGGAGATACTCCTCCACCAATCAGGCGACACTCCTCCACCAATCAGGCGATACTCCTCCACCAATCAGACGACACTCCTCCACCAATCAGACGACACTCCTCCACCAATCAGACAGATACTCCTCCACCAATCAGGAGATACTCCTCCACCAATCAGACGACACTCCTCCACCAATCAGACGACACTCCTCCACCAATCAGACGACACTCCTCCACCAATCAGACGACACTCATCCACCAATCAGACAGATACTACTCCTCCACCAATCAGGAGATACTCCTCCACCAATCAGGAGATACTCCTCCACCAATCAGACAGATACTCCTCCACCAATCAGACGATACTCCTCCACCAATCAGACAGATACTCCTCCACCAATCAGACGATACTCCTCCACCAATCAGACGATACTCCTCCACCAATCAGACGATACTCCTCCACCACCAATCAGACGATACTCCTCCACCACCAATCAGACGATACTCCTCCACCACCAATCAGACGACACTCCTCCACCAATCAGACGACACTCCTCCACCAATCAGACGGCACTCCTCCACCAATCAGACGATACTCCTCCACCACCAATCAGACGATACTCCTCCACCAATCAGACGATACTCCTCCTCCACCAATCAGACAGATACTACTCCTCCACCAATCAGGAGATACTCCTCCACCAATCAGACGACACTCCTCCACCAATCAGACGACACTCCTCCACCAATCAGACAACACTCCTCCACCAATCAGACAGATACTCCTCCACCAATCAGACGATACTCCTCCACCAATCAGGAGATACTCCTCCACCAATCAGATGACACTCCTCCACCAATCAGACGACACTCCTCCACCAATCAGACGACACTCATCCACCAATCAGACAGATACTACTCCTCCACCAATCAGGAGATACTCCTCCACCAATCAGGAGATACTCCTCCACCAATCAGACAGATACTCCTCCACCAATCAGACGATACTCCTCCACCAATCAGACAGATACTCCTCCACCAATCAGACGATACTCCTCCACCAATCAGACGATACTCCTCCACCAATCAGACGATACTCCTCCACCACCAATCAGACGATACTCCTCCACCAATCAGACGACACTCCTCCACCAATCAGACGACACTCCTCCACCAATCAGACGATACTCCTCCACCACCAATCAGACGACACTCCTCCACCAATCAGACAGATACTACTCCTCCACCAATCAGGAGATACTCCTCCACCAATCAGACAGATACTCCTCCACCAATCAGACGATACTCCTCCACCAATCAGACAGATACTCCTCCACCAATCAGGAGATACTCCTCCACCAATCAGGAGATACTCCTCCACCAATCAGACAGATACTCCTCCACCAATCAGACGATACTCCTCCACCAATCAGACAGATACTCCTCCACCAATCAGACAGATACTCCTCCACCAATCAGACGACACTCCTCCACCTCTGGGACTTTGTCACATTCAGCCACTGTCAAAGAGATGCACAACAGGCGCCTGGTTAGCTCACCTGGTAGGGTGCGCGCCCATATACAGAGGCTCAGTCCTTGATGCAGTGGCTAAATTCCAACCTGTGGCCCTTTGCTGCATGTCATTCGCCCCTTCTCTCTCTCTCTCTCTCTCCCCCCCCTTTCATGTCTAAGCTGTCCTATCCTAGTCTAGAAGTCTAGACCAGCCTAGAGGCAGCAAATGTAATCTGCAGCCAGGGTCAGTCTAGTGACTCTCCGTTGGCTTGCGAGCTGGAAAAACTGAATTCTAGTCAGGCCAATCACATGGTGTATAGAGCCGGTGGGCGGGGCTTATGGCTGCTGCTGCTGCTGCTGGTGAACAGAGGTCTTCTGGGAGACTTGGAGTTCATCTTTTCTTTGAGAAAAGAACAAAAAATGGTACTGAAGTCATTCTTAAAAAAGGGGAAGATGTGTTCAGAGTTTAAAGATTAATCTACCAGCTAGCGTTGCTCTGATTGGTTGGAGCGCTGTCCTATTGGTGCTATTGGGATTCTGAAAGACAACCGTTTGTCCCGCCCCTCAGATTGAGCCCTGACCAATGGGGAGTTCCCAGACCCAACATCTGGATGTGGGTCTGGCTGGTCAGGCTAGTCCTATCCAGTAAAGGCCTAAAATGCCACAAAAAAGAGACTCTAATCATCACTAGGGCTGCCACCTCTTAGTCTATTAGTCGACTAATCTGTAGTTTTGGTCTCAGTCGACTAAGATGTCTTTAGTCCATTAGTCATATTTATGCTTATTCATGCTTAATTACTCATTTCCAAGAAACTTCTGAGAACATTTATGGTAAACACCAGATTTAAAGTGGTGCTTTTGCAGGATTAATTGTGGAGAAACTCAGTTTTACAGATGGTTAATTAACTACATTTATATTGTGCTTTTCTAGTCTTAACCACCTCTCAAAGAGCACAGCTCTGTCAATTAAATCAACTCATCGATTAGTCGACTAAATCCTATAAGTGTTAGTGGACTAAGGACATCTTTAGTCGAGGACAGGCCTAGTCATCACACAGAAACTTACCCTCCATATGCCCCCCCCCCCCCAGGTGTCAGGGACTCTGAGTCTGGACCTGGACCGGGCCGAGCACCTGCTGGTCCACTGCAAGTGGAACGTGGACCTGTTGGTGCAGCGCTACACGGACGACCCAGACGCCCTCATCATGGCCGCCGGGCTGCGCTCCAGAAACCCCCAACCCCCAGCCCCACCCCCACCTGCCCCGTGTGCCTGGGCCCCCGCGGCGGAGCCACGGAGCCGGTCCCAGCACTCAGCTGCATGCACTACTGCTGCAAGGTCAGACACATACACACACACACAGAGAGAGACACACAGAGAGACACACACTCACACACAGAGAGACACACACTCACACACAGAGAGACACACACTCACACACAGAGAGACACACAGATAGACACACACACACACAGAGAGACACACACAGAGACACACACTCACACACAGAGAGACACACACAGAGAGACACTCACACACCGAGAGAGACACACACAGAGAGACACACACACACACACACACACACACAGAGAGACAGACACACAGAGAGACAGACACACAGAGAGAGACACACACACACTCACACACAGAGAGACAGACACACAGAGAGAGACACACACACACTCACACACAGAGAGACACACACAGAGACACACACACACTCACACACAGAGACACACACAGAGACACACACACACTCACACACAGAGAGACACACAGAGACACACACACACTCACACACAGAGAGAGACACACACACACACACACACACACACACACAGAGAGACACACAGAGAGACACACACACACTCACACACAGAGAGACACACAGAGAGACACACACACACACACACAGAGAGAGACACACACAGAGACACACACACACACACACACACAGAGAGACACACAGAGAGACACACACACACTCACACACAGAGAGAGACACACACAGAGAGACACACACACACACAGAGAGACACACACACACACACACAGAGAGAGACACACACAGAGACACACACACACACACAGAGAGACACACACACACACACACAGAGAGACAGACACACACTCACACAGAGAGACACACACTCACACACAGAGAGACAGACACACACAGAGACACACACACACACACACACAGAGAGATACACACAGAGAGACACACACTCACACACAGAGAGACACACACAGAGACACACACACACACACAGAGACAGACAGACACACACACAGAGACACACAGATAGACACACACACACACACAGAGACACACACAGAGAGACACACACACACACACAGACACACACACACACACACACAGAGACACACACAGAGAGAGACACACACACACAGACACACACACACACACACACACACACAGACACACACACACACAGAGACACACACACAGAGACACACACACACACACACACACACACACAGACACACACACACACAGAGACACACACACACAGAGAGACACACACACACACACAGAGACA
The DNA here is from genome assembly GCF_004354835.1 of Perca flavescens. Lineage (NCBI taxonomy): Eukaryota > Metazoa > Chordata > Actinopteri > Perciformes > Percidae > Perca > Perca flavescens. The sequence goes on from NC_041347.1 coordinate 33,881,229, forward strand.
CACACACACAGACACACACACACACACACACAGAGAGACACACACACACACAGAGACAGACACACACAGACACACACACACACACACACACACACACAGAGAGACACACACACACGCACACTCACAGAGAGACACACACACATAGAGACACAGACACACAACACACACACACACACACACAGAGACACACACACACACACACATGGGTTAGGGTTATTGGTGGTTGTGATTATTGGTGGTTGTGTGATTATTGTGTGTGTGATTATTGTGTGTTTGTGTGATTATTGTGTGTTTGTGATTATTGGTGTTTGTGTG
>NC_041347.1:33886543-33894043 GCF_004354835.1 Perca flavescens
GCTTTTATTGTGAAACAGACAGAAGCTTTTATTTTGAAACAGACAGAAGCTTTTATTTTGAAACAGACCAGAAGCTTTTATTTTGAAACAGACAGAAGCTTTTACTGTAAAACAGACAGAAGCTTTTATTTTGAAACAGACAGAAGCTTTTACTGTGATACAGACAGAAGCTTTTATTGTGAAAGACTGTAGCTTTTATTTTGAAACAGACATGCTTTTATTGTGAAACAGACAGGCTTGTATTGTGAAAGAGAGGCTTTTATTTTGAATCAGACAGAAGCTTTTATTTTGAAACAGACAGAGGCTTTTATTTTGAAACAGACAGAAGCTTTTATTGTGAAACAGACAGAAGCTTTTATTTTGAAACAGACAGAAGCTTTTACTGTAAAACAGACAGAAGCTTTTATTGTGAAAGAGACAGAAGCTTTAATTTTGAAATAGACATAAGCTTTTATTTTGAAACAGACAGAGGCTTTTATTTTGAAACAGACAGAAGCTTTTACTGTAAAACAGACAGAAGCTTTTATTGTGAAAGAGACAAGCTTTAATTTTGAAACGGATGTAAGCTATTATTTTGAAACAGAGGCTTTTATTTTGAAACAGACAGAAGCTTTTATTGTGAAGCTGCCAAACGACTAACTCAAAGTTGGAGGACTTTAACTTTTAATTTTCTGGAGGACTTTTATTTTGAAGCCTGGAGTGCTAACTTGTCCTGTGTATTTGAGGGTTTTTTAGCTCGTTATAGTCGGCAGACGTAAACAGGAAGTTGATTTAACTGGACGTGTACGTCATGTGACTCGGCGAGTCTGTTTGCGTTGCAGGACTTCGCCATCAACCTGGAGAACAAAGTGGCTTCCATCAACGAGGCTCTGCAGATGAAGAGTCTGACCTTCGTCATCGACGCCTGTAAGGTCCTGGCTCAGGGGCGCAAGGTAACGACATCATCGCCATCATCATCATCATCATCATCATCATCATCATCATCATCATCATCAGACTGTGATCCGCGTTATGGATCACATGCACGCACACACACACACACAGAGAGAGAGAGAGAGAGACACACACACACACACACACACACACACACACACACAGAGACACACACACACACACACACACACACAGACACACACACACACACAGAGAGAGAGAGAGAGAGACACACACACACACACACACACACACACACACACACACACACACACACACACACACACACACAGACACAGAGAGAGACACACACACACACAGAGAGAGAGACACACACACACACACACACACACACACACACACACACACAGAGAGAGAGAGAGACACACACACACACACACACACACACACACACACACAGAGAGAGAGAGAGACACACACACACACACACAGAGAGAGAGAGAGAGAGACACACACACACACACACACACACAGAGAGAGACACACACACACACACAGAGAGAAAGAGACGCACACATCACACACACACACAGAGAGACACGCACACACACACAGAGATACACACGCACACACACAGAGATAGACACACACAGACACACACACAGAGATACACACACACACACACACACACACACACATATATACACACACACACACACACACACACAGAGATACGCACACATACACAGATACAAGCACACACACACGCACGCACATAAACACATGTACACACACAGATACACAGACACACACACACAGAGACACATAGACACACACACACAGAGACACACACACACACAGAGAGACACAAACATGCACACACACAGAAGCGTCAACACACACACACAGACGCACGCACAGACGCACACACACACACACACACACACTCTTTGTCTGCAGGTGTAAATCTGTTTGTGTGCCCTGCTCTTCTGTCTGCAGGTGTAAATCTGTTTGTGTGCCCTGCTCTCTGTCTGCAGGTGTAAATCTGTTTGTGTGCCCTGCTCTTCTGTCTGCAGGTGTAAATCTGTTTGTGTGCCCTGCTCTTCTGTCTGCAGGTGTAAATCTGTTTGTGTGCCCTGCTCTCTGTCTGCAGGTGTAAATCTGTTTGTGTGCCCTGCTCTCTGTCTGCAGGTGTAAATCTGTTTGTGTGCCCTGCTCTTCTGTCTGCAGGTGTAAATCTGTTTGTGTGCCCTGCTCTTCTGTCTGCAGGTGTAAATCTGTTTGTGTGCCCTGCTCTTCTGTCTGCAGGTGTAAATCTGTTTGTGTGCCCTGCTCTTCTGTCTGCAGGTGTAAATCTGTTTGTGTGCCCTGCTCTTCTGTCTGCAGGTGTAAATCTGTTTGTGTGCCCTGCTCTTCTGTCTGCAGGTGCTGGCCTACTCGTGCGTCTACAGCTACTACAACCAGGAGACGGAGAAGATGGACGTGATGGAGCAGCAGACGGAGGCTCTGGACCTGCACACCAACGCTCTGCAGATCCTGCTGGGTGAGACTCCCTAAAGTATCCAGATTACTGCAGTAAAAGTAGTAATACCCAGAGATGGCAAAAGTACTCACTTCTCGTACTCAAGTAGAAGTACAGATACTTGTGTTAAAAAATACTCCGGTAAAAGTAGAAGTACTGATTTAACTTCTTTACTCAAGTAAAAGTAACAAAGTACAGGTATAGTATAAAAGTAAAAGTAGCCTTGCGAATGAATACCATTTTTTTATGCAAAGCTGCCTGGACCACACAAATGTTACTAGAGTGCAAGATGAGAAACTTCAGTGGACATGGAAAAAAGGCTCTTTATATATATATGCCATTGCCTACATTTTAAATGGATGTCTGCCAAGGCCTAAAACATCCCATATATGATTATTGTGACAGAGACTGGGACTCCACGTTAATAAGATCCTGATGATGAATTCACAGATCCAGTTTCTCTTTTTTAATCTTCCCCTTAACATTAATAGGAATCTACATGTATGTGTGTGTGTGTGTGTGCTCAAATATGGCTTCTGGAAAGAAAATAAAGGATTAAATATGAATTACTAAACAGACATTAATGAAGAAGTTTCCCATACTTTAAGAGCTACGCAGCCCATTGGCCAGGAGTCCTTCTTGATGTCTAAACATCTCTCTGAGATAAGGCCAAGGATGATTGGGAATGTCTTGCTGCCTGTCTGCTGAATCTCTGGGATCTCTCATGTCTCCATCCATACTACTAGTGCTAACGGTACCACCATCATGCTGCAAGGATTTGCCGAAAAATGAATGCCGTTGAGTCGTCTTGTAGCGGTGCGTCAAGTATATTATCAATTAGATTGAATTCGGTATTGATGACACGAAAAATAATAACGGTAACTCCAGTGAAATGATTTGAAACTTGTTAACGAGGACTAGATTAGGACTGGATTTAAAGCTGATTCTGGTTTCCAACTTCGCCCCCCCAGGTGTGTCTGTTAAAACACGGACGGAGACAACTTCTCTCTTTTGATGCTTTAATCAGATCAAGCAACGTGCAACCTAGCTAACAGGTTAACAACACAAACAACTAAATCACTAGCTAACTTACTTTAAGTTTGCAATAAATATAGACCAATACAACAACAGGCTTACATTAACTGACAACAGAAGTTAAACGACTTACAGTTCTCAACGCACACACACCATCTAACTGATTATCCTCCGGACAGATTGGGTCTTTTTCTTTTCTCTCATTTGTTTCTCCGTGTGGCTCGCGGTGTGAGGCGCGTGTCTGCTCTATTTTCCGACATGCACTCACAATCACTCCTGATAGACGAGCTGTTGGACAAAACTAAAGGAACGAGCACATTTTCTATAAATGTAAGGAGTAGAAAGTACCGATATTCGTGTTAAAATGTAAGGAGTAAAAGTAAAAAGTCGCCACAAAAATAAATAGTAAAGTAAAAATATCTGAAAAGTCTACTTATGTACAGTAACGAAGTATTTGTACTTCGTTACTTCCCATCTCTGGTAATACCACACTGTATAAATACTCTGTTAAGTGTGTAAGTATCATCAGGAAAAGAAAAAGTATTAAAACATAGCAGAAAGTTTAAAGGATCCAAACAGTTGTGTATTTAATGGTCTATGTCGGTACACGATCCGTTCTGCGCATGCGCAAGATAACTGATAATACTGGAGGATACGACCCATAGTACGACCTCCACGCTAGCCTATAGCTAGCCTCCATCGGGAAAATACGTTAGTTTAGCTAACAGCTAATTCGGCTAACCGCTAGCTGACAGCTAGATTCAGTTTAAATGACGTTAAGTCAAACTTAATGGGAGAAGCGGGCTACAGCTACATTAAGACTTTACAGTAATAACAATAAAGACAAGTGTTGAGTGATTTAGGGCTGCAACTAACGATTATTTTAATAATCGATTAATCTGTCGATTATTTTTTCAATTAATCGATGAATCGGATTTGAAAAAAAGCATTAATTTACATCAACTCAATACATGCATACTTGTTGTTTTAGTTAATAATTGTGTAAAGGTAAGTAACCCAAATAGCAGATACAGATACACACAGACTGACACGCAAAGACACACACACACACACACTTATTCATTAAATTATTACCATCATTGTAGTAAGTGCAAGTTAAGTTCGTTTATACACCACACACTATTATATTTGTCAACAATAACTGATATGGGACAAAGCTCATAATATATACATGACAACAGATTGAAAAATGAATGGGCCAAAAAAGGCGAGTGAATAAAACCGTGTCTTTAGTCTTGTAAAGTATACCCCCCCTGCTTTATTACTGTTATTACCGAGCTAACGCTAGCTCGTCATGCTAGTCAGCTGGATAACGAGTAAACAGCAGCACCAGAAGAGCTCCTGGAGGGACGGTACGTTCCTCCCTTCAGACCGGAACAGAAGGAGGATAGTGTAGTGACTTTACCCTGCTGTTGAACTCCCGTCCTCCTCATCAAGGACTCCAACATGTTTACGTTTTAGGTGCTGACTCATCACCGTGGTGCGCCCGTGCCATGCCGTGTCGTGTTTCTGATTGATTTAGTGTGAAATGCTCCCACACCTCGGATGACTCGGGTCGTACTGATTTCTCTGCCTCCGCCGAGTGTTTCAGAACAACGTTACGGGTCTCTCCAGTCTCTCTCCGTACTTCCTCTACCCCCGTTCTGCTCTTTTTTCTTTTCTTTCGCTCCTCTCTGCGCTCAACTCAATTTATTTTTTATCTCCGAGACTAGGTGGCCTAATAGTTGCGCGACACAACGAATCGATAATTAAATTCGTTGCAAACTTTTTTAGTAATCAAATTTTATTGATTTTATCGATTCGTTGTTGCAGCCCTAGAGTGATTGTATTTTAAATGATCACAAGTAAAGTAAGGCTGACCTAACAGCTGTTATATATGTTAAGCTTTATTTGCAGGTTTTATTTTGAGGGTCTTTTAAAGTTATTACACGCTGTCTCAGCTAGCGGTTAGCCCAATTAGCTGTTAGCTAAACTAACGTTAGCTTGGCTGTCGACCGGAAGCGTGGAACAGATCGTGCAGCGTCGTAAATCCTCGTACAACATACATATGCGCGAACATTTTGCGCATGTGTAGAACGGATCGTGTACCGACAGTCTACACACACACACACACACACACACACACACACACACACACACACACAGCCTCACACACACACACACACACACACACACACACACAGACTCAGACACACACACACACACACACACACACACACACACAGCCACACACACACACAGCCACACACACACACACACACACACACACACACACACACACACACACACACACACACACACACACACACACACACACACACACACACACACACACACACACACACACACACACACACACACACACACACACACACACACACACACACACACACACACACACACACACACACACACCTCACACACACACACACACACACACACTCACACACACACACACACACACACACACAGACACAGACTCTCACACACACACACACACACACACACACACACACACACACAGCCACAGCCTCACACACACACACACACACACACACACACACACACACAGACTCTCTCACACACACACAGACACACACACACAGACTCACACACCCAGACACACACACAGTCACAGCCTCACACACACACACACACACACAGTCTCACACACACAGATACACACCCAGACACACACACAGTCACAGCCTCACACACACACACACACACACACACAGTCTCACACACAGACTCACACACACAGATACACACGCAGACACAGTCTCACAGACACACACACACACACAGACTCACACACAGACTCACACACAGACTCACACACAGACTCTCTCACACACACACACACACACACACAGATACACACCCACACACACACACACACACAGTCACAGCCTCACACACACAGTATCGCACACACACACACACACACACACAGTCTCACAGACACAGACACACACACACACACACACACATACAGTCTCACACACACACAGACACGCATCCAGACACACACACACACACACAGTCTCACACACAGACTCACACACACAGATACACACCCAGACACACCCAGACACACACACAGCCTCACACACAGACTCTCTCACACACACACACACACACACACACACAGATACACACCCAGACACAGTCTCACAGACACACACACACACACACACACACACAGCCTCACACACAGACTCACACACAGACTCTCTCACACACACACACACACACAGATACACACCCAGACACACACACAGACACAGTCTCACAGACACACACACACACACACACACAGCCTCACACACAGACTCACACACAGACTCTCTCACACACACATACACACACACACAGATACACACCCAGACACAGTCTCACAGACACAGACACACACACACAGTCTCACACACAGACTCACACACACAGATACACACCCAGACACACACCCAGACACACACACAGACACAGTCTCACAGACACACACACAAACACACACAGACTCACACACACACACACACACAGACACGCATCCAGACACACACACACACACTCTCAATATTTTTCTCTAAAATGTAGCAAAGTAGAAAGTGACATGAAAAGACTGAAGTAAAGTAAAAGTACCTCAACATCTGGTACCGGAGTACATGTACTTGGTTACATTCTGCCGTTGTGTGTCCCCAGAGGAGACGCTGCTGCAGTGCACGGACCTGGCCTCGTGTGTTCGTCTGCTGAAACCTGAACACCTCAACACCGGACTGGAACTGATCCGACGCATCCAGGAACGCCTGCTGGCCATCCTGCAGCACTCCACCCAGGTACCCAAAACCTGAACCTGTAGGAGACATGTAGCAGACATGTAGGAGACCTGTAGGAGACATGTAGGGGACATGTAGTGAGCATGTAGGGGACATGTAGTGAGCATGTAGGGGACATGTAGTGAGAATTTATGGGACATGTAGGAGACATTTAAAGGACCTGTAGGGGAACTGTAGGGGACATGTAGT
>NC_041347.1:33901543-33906543 GCF_004354835.1 Perca flavescens
TCGTCATTTCTATGCAACGCTGAGTCATGGTTACATTCAGAGGTATGGAGTAATGAAACTAAGTAGGTTTACTCCAGTGCTTGTACTTTAGTCCAAATGTTGAGGTACAGACAGAGACAGACACATACACACAGATGTTAGCTTGATTCAGTGTTGTAATGTAACTAAGTACTTTTTGTCATTTCAGAGAGAAATATTGTATTTTTTATTCCACTACATTCATCTGTTACTTTAGTTACTAGTTAGATGTAGTTTATAAAATCTGATGTTTGATTCTAAAGTAAACTAGCCGACAATATAACTGGCTACAAGTCAGCTGACATGATGAGACCATTAAACACACAACTGGTTGGATCTTTTACACTTTCTACAATATTTTCATACTTTAACTACATTTTCCTGATGATACTCACAGATACTTACAGACTTTTACACATATACAGTACAGGCCAAAAGTTAGGACACACCTTCTCATTCAATGTGTTTCCTTTTTATTTTCATGACTATTTACATTGTAGATTCTCACTGAAGGCATCAAAACTATGAATGAACACATATGGAATTATGTACTTAACAAAAAAGTGTGAAATAACTGAAAACATGTCTTATATTTTAGATTCTTCAAAGTAGCCACCCTTTGCTTTTTTTGATAACTCTGCAAACCCTTGGTGTTCTCTCAATGAGCTTCATGAGGTAGTCACCTGAAATGGTTTTACCTTCACAGGTGTGCTTTGTCAGGGTTAATTAGTGGAATTATTTCCCTTATTAATGGGGTTGGGACCATCAGTTGTGTTGTGCAGAAGTCAGGTTGACACACAGCCGACAGCCCTATTGGACAACTGTTAGAATTCATATTATGGTAAGAACCAATCAGCTAAGTAAAGAGAAACGAGTGGCCATCATTACTTTAACAAATGAAGGTCAGTCAGTCCGGAAAATTGCAAAAACTTTGAATGTGTCCCCAAGTGGAGTCGCAAAAACCATCAAGCGCTACAACGAAACTGGCTCACATGAGGACCTCCCCAGGAAAGGAAGACCAAGAGTCACCTCTGCTGCTGAGGATAAGTTCATCCGAGTCACCAGCCTCAGAAATCACAAGTTAACAGCAGCTCAGATTAGAGAGCAGATGAATGTTCTAGCAGCAGACACATCTCTAGAACAACTGTTAAGAGGAGACTGAATCAGGCCTTCATGGTCCAGTAGCTGCTAGGAAACCACTGCTAAGGAGAGGCAACAAGCAGAAGAGATTTGTTTGGGCCAAGAAACACAAGGAATGGACATTAGACCAGTGGAGATCTGTGCTTTGGTCTGATGAGTCCAAATTTGAGATCTTTGGTTCCAACCGCTGTGTCTTTGTGCGACGCAGAAAAGGTGAACGGATGGATTCTACATGGCTGGTTCCCACCGTGAAGCATGGAGGAGGAGGTGTGATGGTGTGGGGGGGCTTTCATGCCTGGTTCCCACCGTGAAGCACGGAGGAGGAGGTGTGATGGTGTGGGGGCTTTGATGCCTGGTTCCCACCGTGAAGCACGGAGGAGGAGGTGTGATGGTGTGGGGGGGCTTTCATGCCTGGTTACCACCGTGAAGCACGGAGGAGGAGGTGTGATGGTGTGGGGGGGCTTTGATGCCTGGTTCCCACCGTGAAGCACGGAGGAGGAGGTGTGATGGTGTGGGGGGGCTTTGATGCCTGGTTCCCACCGTGAAGCACGGAGGAGGAGGTGTGATGGTGTGGGGGGGCTTTGCTGGTGACACTGTTGATTGAAGGCATACTGAACCAGCATGGCTACCACAGCATCCTGCAGCAACATGCCATCCCATCTGGTTTGTGTTTAGTTGGACCATCATTTATTTTCCAACAGCACAATGACCCCAAACACACCTCCAGGCTGTGTAAGGGCTATTTGACCATGCAGGAGAGTGATGGAGTGCTGGGCCAGATGACCTGGCCTCCACAGTCACCGGACCTGAACCCAATCGAGATGGTTTGGGGTGAGCTGGACCGCAGAGTGAAGGCAGAAGGGCCGACAGGTGCTAAACATCTCTGGGAACTCCTTCAAGACTGTTGATGGAAAACCATTTCAGGTGACTACCTCTTGAAGCTCATCAAGAGAATGCCAAGAGTGTGCAAAGCAGTAATCGGAGCAAAGGGTGGCTACTTTGAGGAATCTAAAATATAAGACATGTTTTCAGTTATTTCACACTTTTTTGTTAAGTACATAATTCCATATGTGTTCATTCATAGTTTTGATGCCTTCAGTGAGAATCTACAATGTAAATAGTCATGAAAATAAAAAGGAAACACATTGAATGAGAAGGTGTGTCCAAACTTTTGGCCTGTACTGTGTGTGTGTGTGTGTATATATATATATATATATATATAAAATATATATATATATATAATATATATATATAAAAAAATATATATATATATATATATTTTTTTATTTTTATATATTTATATATATATATATTTATATATTTATATATTTATATATATTTACAGTGGGGGAAATAAGTATTTGACCCCTTGCTGATTTTGCAGGTTTGCCCACTTACAAAGAATGCAAAAATCTACAATTTTAATCATATGTACATTCTAACAGTGAAAGACAGAATCCCAAAGAAAATTCCAGAAAATCACATCATATGAATTTATTAAAATTGATAACCATCTGATGAGGAAAAACAAGTATTTGACCCCCTGGACAAAACAGCATGTAAATATTTTGTAGAAAAGCCATTATTGGCCAGCACAGATGTCAAACGGTTTTTATAGTTGGTGACAAGGTTTGTGCACATTTCGGCAGGGATGTTGGCCCACTCCTCCCTGCAGACAGCCTCCAAATCATTCAGGTTCCGAGGTTGTCGCCTGGCAACTCGAATTTTAAGCTCCCTCCAAAGATTTTCAATCGGATCAAGGTCTGGAGACTGGCTAGGCCACTCCAGAACCTTGATGTGCTTCTTCTTCAGCCACTCTTTTGTTGCTTTGGCGGTGTGCTTAGGGTCGTTGTCGTGCTGAAACACCCATCCTCGACCCATCTTCAGCTCTCTCACTGAGGGAAGGAGATGTCGGTCCAGAATTCCACGATACATGGCCCCGTCCATCCTCCCCTCAATACGATGGAGTTGTCCCGTCCCCTTGGCTGAAAAGCACCCCAAAGCATGATGTTGCCACCACCATGCTTGACGGTGGGGATGGTGTTCTTTGGGTTGTACTCGGTGTTCTTTGCCCTCCAAACACGACGAGTTGAGTTGAGGCCAAAAAGTTCTATTTTGGTCTCATCTGACCACATCACCTTCTTCCAGGCCTCTTCTGAGTCGTCCAGGTGGTGAATGGCGAACTTCATGCGGGCCTGTACATGTTTCTTCTTGAGCAGGGGGACCTTGCGTGCGCTGCAGGATTTCAATCCATGACGGCGTAATGTGTTACCAACCGTTTCTTTTGTAACTGTGGTCCCAGCTGCCTTCAGTTGATTCATCAGTTCCCCCTTGTGGTTTTGGGATGATTCCTCACTGTTCGCATGATCAGGGACACCCCACGAGGCAAGATCTTGTGTGGAGGCCCAGACCGAGGGAGGTTGGCGGTGGTGTGATGCTTCTTCCATTTCCTGATAACTGCACCGACAGTTGATCTTTTCTCTCCAAGTTGCTTTCCGATTCTCTTGTAGCCCATCCCAGCCTTGTGCAGATCAACAATCTTGTCCCTGATGTCCCAGAGAAAGCTCTTTGGTCTTGCCCATGGTAGTGATGTTGGATGCTGGTTGTTTGGGTGTTGACAGGTGTCTTTTATACAGGTAACGAGGTGAGGCAGGTGTATTTGATGTAGATAATTGGTTCGGATTGGGGCTGTGTCTTAAAGAAAGACTAACTGGCTTGTAGGAGCCAGAATACTTGCTGTTTGTCCAGGGGGTCAAATACTTGTTTTTCCTCATCAGATGGTTTTCAATTTTAATAAATTCATATGATGTGATTTTCTGGAATTTTCTTTGGGATTCTGTCTTTCACTGTTAGAATGTACATATGATTAAAATTGTAGATTTTTGCATTCTTTGTAAGTGGGCAAACCTGCAAAATCAGCAAGGGGTCAAATACTTATTTCCCCACTGTATATATATATATATATATATATATATATATATATATATATATATATATATATGTATATGTATATATTTATATATTTATATATATTTATTTATATAGTGCTTGTATTTAACTTTAAAGGTAGGGCCTTAGTGGTCCCCTAATACTGTATCTGAAGTCTCTTTTATATAGATTCCTGATTGGTCCATCTGAGCTTTCATTTTCTCAAAGGCAGAGCAGGATACCCAGGGCTCGGTTTACACCTATCACCATTTCTAGCCACTGGGGGACCGGCTGGGGGAACTCCTATTAATGTTAAAAATAAAGTGACATTTTCATGCCATGGGACCTTTATAGTAATGGATATGTGAATGAATGTTATTCTCTTATGCTTAGGCAGAGGCATTAATAAAAACTATATAAAACTAGTGTTGTTTTCTCTTTGAGTCTTGTTTGCTGGTACAGGTCATTTATGAGCATCAGATGAAACAAACAGTTTCAGAAACAATCAAAAGTTACATATAGTCACTTTAAGACTAAAATAAGCAAAATAAAAGGCATTTTCTAGTATTACAGATACTGTACTACTACTACTACTGCTGCTGCTACTTTATAAATTACATCGGTGTCTAGAATCGATCCAAGATGGCGATCCTGTTTTCTTTTTTTCGCGGGTAAAACTAATAATTCCGGAGAAGAAGCTGCCGTTTGGCCTCCAGGCCAGCAGGAGGCGGGAAAGCAGCTACGAGCCGGTTGGCCAGCCGCCATTAAAACTCCAGGAAGAGGAAGAAGACATCAACACGTCGGTGGTGTTTGTTCAGAGTTTAGCTTCAAACTGTTGACTTTACACTAAAAATAGAAGTTTATATCAGCTAACCGACGGTCTGTGAAGTTATGATAGTAACGGACATGTAACT
>NC_041347.1:33911543-33914043 GCF_004354835.1 Perca flavescens
ACAGATGTTGACCAGCTGTTTAAACGATGAATGTGACATATTGAAGTTATCCTGACAGATGTTGACCAGCTGTTTAAACGATGAATGTGACATATTGAAGTTGTCCTGACAGATGTTGACCAGCTGTTTAAACGATGAACGGTGACATATTGAAGTTATCCTGACAGATGTTGACCAGCTGTTTAAACGATGAATGTGACATATTGAAGTTGTCCTGACAGATGTTGACCAGCTGTTTAAACGATGAATGTGACATATTGAAGTTGTCCTGACAGATGTTGACCAGCTGTTTAAACGATGAATGTGACATATTGAAGTTGTCCTGACAGATGTTGACCAGCTGTTTAAACGATGAATGTGACATATTGAAGTTGTCCTGACAGATGTTGACCAGCTGTTTAAACGATGAATGTGACATATTGAAGTTGTTCTGACAGATGTTGACCAGCTGTTTAAACGATGAATGTGACATATTGAAGTTGTCCTGACAGATGTTGACCAGCTGTTTAAACGATGAATGTGACATATTGAAGTTGTTCTGACAGATGTTGACCAGCTGTTTAAATGATGAATGTGACATATTGAAGTTGTTCTGACAGATGTTGACCAGCTGTTTAAACGATGAATGTGACATATTGAAGTTATCCTGACAGATGTTGACCAGCTGTTTAAATGATGAATGTGACATATTGAAGTTATCCTGACAGATGTTGACCAGCTGTTTAAACGATGAACGGTGACATATTGAAGTTATCCTGACAGATGTTGACCAGCTGCTGAATTGACATAAGTTGAAGTTGTTCTGACAGATGTTGACCAGCTGTTTAAACGATGAATGTGACATATTGAAGTTGTCCTGACAGATGTTGACCAGCTGTTTAAACGATGAATGTGACATATTGAAGTTGTTCTGACAGATGTTGACCAGCTGTTTAAACGATGAATGTGACATATTGAAGTTGTTCTGACAGATGTTGACCAGCTGTTTAAACGATGAATGTGACATATTGAAGTTGTCCTGACAGATGTTGACCAGCTGTTTAAACGATGAACGGTGACATATTGAAGTTGTCCTGACAGATGTTGACCAGCTGTTTAAACGATGAATGTGACATATTGAAGTTGTCCTGACAGATGTTGACCAGCTGTTTAAACGATGAATGTGACATATTGAAGTTGTCCTGACAGATGTTGACCAGCTGTTTAAGCGATGAATGTGACATATTGAAGTTGTCCTGACAGATGTTGACCAGCTGTTTAAACGATGAATGTGACATATTGAAGTTGTCCTGACAGATGTTGACCAGCTGTTTAAACGATGAATGTGACATATTGAAGTTGTCCTGACAGATGTTGACCAGCTGTGTAAACGATGAATGTGACATATTGAAGTTATCCTGACAGATGTTGACCAGCTGTTTAAACGATGAATGTGACATATTGAAGTTATCCTGACAGATGTTGACCAGCTGTTTAAACGATGAATTGATCCTGACAGATGTTGTCCTGACAGATGTTGACCAGCTGTTTAAACGATGAACGGTGACATATTGAAGTTGTCCTGACAGATGTTGACCAGCTGTTTAAACGATGAACGGTGACATATTGAAGTTGTCCTGACAGATGTTGACCAGCTGTGTGTTTGTGTCCTTAGGCCTCCTCCAGGCAGGTCAACAGGGATCATCTCTTTCATCGGGGTAAGACCGCCAACAATAAGACCTGTAACCTGAGTTACTGTAACCCGTGTGTGTGTGTGTGTGTGTGTGTGTGTGTGTGTGTTTTACTATATTCGTGGGGTCCAAAAACTGGGGACTACAGTATACTTGTGGGGTCTGCACAGCCTCGTGGGGACCAAAATGCTGGTCCCCACGAGTTTAAAGGTCTGTTTGAGGGTTAAGACTTGGTTTTAGGATTAGGGTTAGAATTAGGTTATGGTTAGGGTTAGGGTGAGGGTAAGGGTTAAGGTTAGACATTTAGTTGTGATGGTTAAGGTTAGGGTAAGGGTTAAGGTTAGGCATTTAGTTGTGATGGTTAAGGTTAGGGTAAGGGTTAAGGTTAGACATTTAGTTGTGATGGTTAAGGTTAGGGTAAGGGTTAAGGTTAGACATTTAGTTGTGATGGTTAAGGTTAGGGTAAGGGTTAAGGTTAGGCATTTAGTTGTGATGGTTAAGGTTAGGGTAAGGGTTAAGGTTAGACATTTAGTTGTGATGGTTAAGGTTAGGGTAAGGGTTAAGGTTAGGCATTTAGTTGTGATGGTTAAGGTTAGGGTAAGGGTTAAGGTTAGGCATTTAGTTGTGATGGTTAAGGTGAGGGTAAGGGTTAAGGTTAGGGTAAGGGGCTAGGGAATGCATTATGTCAATGACAAGTCCCCACAAAGATAGTAATACAGACATATGTGTGTGTAACTTAACAATTTACTCCGTTTAGTGTAACGGGGATGTTAGAACATTACAGGTCCTCTTTATGAATTAAAGTGCGCTGCTTTTTGCCGACCACAATA
>NC_041347.1:33916543-33924043 GCF_004354835.1 Perca flavescens
ACACACACACACACACACACACACACACACACACACACACAGAGACACACAGACACACACAGAGACACACAGACAGACACACACACACAGACACACACACACACAGATACACACACACACACACACAAAGACACACGCACACACACACAGAGACACACACACACACACACACACACACACACAGAGACAGACACACACAGAGACAGACACACACACACACACACACAATAATTGAATCTGTACCACTAATTCCCAGCAGTAGTGTATAGTGGACTATATAGTGAATGAAATGAACTGCGGAGAGTTTGAACTAGGGCTGTGCAATTAATCGTGATTATGATTTCGGCTTCCAATGATCACAAAAACAGAATAATCGAGAATAACGATTATTTAGCTCATTACGTTTTGCAAGTTAACTCTTATTTTCTCTTTTGTGTTCTGAATCAAAAAATAACGTTTAAATAGGACAAATATTGAGGCAAATTTCACAGTTGTATGTTTTTCTAACAGTTGATTAATTTAACTTTTTTCCACTGTATTTTTAAGTTAAATAATTGCAACATCTTTCCAGAAGTCAACGAGTAATCGTGTTAAAATATTGTGATTAATTGACTGACATAATCGTGATTTATATATTTTTTCCATCATCGAGCAGCTGTAGTTTGAACCCACTATATAGGGAACTATTTCTCAGGGCTCCAGACTAACTTTTTTCACTAGGAGCACAGTGGCCCCCTACTGAAAATTTAGGGGCACACACCGTAAATCAACATGCTAACCAAATATTCACATTTCTACTAATTTCCACTGTATTACTAATAAATACTTTGATAATAGATGCAGAAATTACAATGTTCTGTTTCAAATTCAGTGTCACTTTTGAAGATGCAACATAGAAGGCCCCATCGCTGTCATGACCGTAAACAAAATATTTAAAAAAAATAGACCAACTCTGGTCTACAACTACAATGAATTCACCTTAAAATTAAACATGTATTGTTTAGGCTACTACCTTTAGGGTTGGGTACCTTTCGCATCTGAACCTGGTACACATACCTGAAATTATGGTAAATTTTTTCGGTACTTTCCCTCTGTAATTACAAAACAATTATTTCAGTTGTAAACTAATTCCAAACCTATTTACCCTATGTACTTAGAACATTATGTTATTTTATTGGAATATGTTACACTCTAAAGAAATTAAACAAAAATAAAAATAAAATCCCTCTCTCTCTCCTCCCAAACCCGTCCCTACAACCTGTTAAATTGAATAATTATTAATTTCTTAATCACTGTAACTGTAACACTGAATTGCTCTTTAATGTTTCAAGTAAAGCTCTTTGACTTGCCTTGTTGTTGAAAGCTGCTGTAGAAATAAAGTTGCCTTGCCTTACAGCCTCAGCCTGTCAGTCAGTCCCCAGGGCACAGAGCCTCATCCTGGCAGTCAGTCCCCAGGGCACAGAGCCTCAGCCTGTCAGTCAGTCCCCAGGGCACAGAGCCTCAGCCTGGCAGTCAGTCCCCAGGGCACAGAGCCTCAGCCTGGCAGTCAGTCCCCAGGGCACAGAGCCTCAGCCTGTCAGTCAGTCCCCAGGGCACAGAGCCTCAGCCTGTCAGTCAGTCCCCAGGGCATAGTTGCACACTGTTGAGCCTGCTTGTCTCAGAGGAAGTGTAACGTCAACAGCACCATGACTGTTTTTAATATCATATCGCGGCAAACGCTGTCTGTGTGAAGTTTTTAAAAACTGTAACCATACTTGAAACCACTTTATCGGCATCACTGTGTGTGCGAGTGTGTGTGTTTGTGTCCGAGCTCTGCTCTCTGTCAATTTTCAGAGAGGACAGATAAGCTTGCGCTTACGCTCTCAGGTACCTACAGTACAGGCCAAAAGTTTGGACCCACCTTCTCATTCAATGTGTTTCCTTTTTATTTTCATGACTATTTACATTGTAGATTCTCACTGAAGGCATCAAAACTATGAATGAACACATATGGAATTATGTACTTAACAAAAAAGTGTGAAATAACTGAAAACATGTCTTATATTTTAGATTCTTCAAAGTAGCCACCCTTTGCTTTTTTTGATAACTCTGCAAACCCTTGGTGTTCTCTCAATGAGCTTCATGAGGTAGTCACCTGAAATGGTTTTACCTTCACAGGTGTGCTTTGTCAGGGTTCATTAGTGAAATTATTTCCCTTATTAATATAAAAAGCAAAGGGTGACTACTTTGAGGAATCTAAAATATAAGACATGTTTTCAGTTATTTCACACTTTGTTGTTAAGTACATAATTCCATATGTGTTCATTCATAGTTTTGATGCCTTCAGTGAGAATCTACAATGTAAATAGTCATGAAAATAAAAAGGAAACACATTGAATGAGAAGGTGTGTCCAAACTTTTGGCCTGGACTGTACATTTCGACATTTAACGTGTAAAAAAACGGGGGCAAATTTGCTGGTCGCACATGTGCGACTGGATGTAAAATTCAGTCGCACACTCTCAAATCTTAGTCGCAAAATGCCACCATTTGGTCGCCGTCTGGAGCCCTGATTTCTGTTTCTGTATGTTGGTTGTCCAGTTTGAAGCTTATTGTTCTTTCCTGTGTCCTGTATCTGACTCTTGGTCTGGTTCTGTCTGCAGCCCGGCGAGCGGCAGTACCCGGGCCAGGTGCACGTGGACATCGGGCCGCTGCGGACCAACCTGACGTTCGACAGGAAGGACAGCACGGTGACGCTGCTGCAGAACGACCAGGTGCTCATCAACCTGCTCACAGACATCGTCACGGAGAAGAGGAGGGCCACCAACATCAAGCCCAAGATCCCCTCAACGTTCAGCCACACTGGGGAGGCCAGGGACCAGGTGTGTGTCTCTGTGTGTCTGTCTGTCTGTCTATCTGTGTCTGTGTGTGTGTGTGTCTGTCTGTCGGTCTGTCTGTCTGTCTGTCTGTCTGTGTGTGTCTGTGTGTGTGTGTGTGTGTGTGTGTCTATGTGTGAGTGACTGTCTGTGTGTCTGTCTGTCTGTGTGTGTCTGTGTCTCTGTCTGTCTATCTGTGTCTATGTGTGTGTCTGTCTTTGTGTGTCTGTCTGTGTGTGTGTGTGTGTGTCTGTCTCTGTGTGTGTGTGTGTGTCTGTCTGTGTGTGTCTGTCTGTGTGTGTGTGTGTGTGTGTGTGTGTGTGTGTGTGTGTCTGTCTATGTGTGTGTGTGTGTGTGTGTCTGTCTGTCTGTGTGTGTGTGTGTGTGTGTGTGTGTGTGTGTGTCTGTGTGTGTGTCTATGTGTGAGTGCCTGTCTGTCTGTCTGTGTGTCTGTCTGTGTGTCTGTCTGTCTGTCTGTGTGTGTGTGTGTGTGTGTGTGTGTGTGTGTGTGTGTGTGTCTGTGTGTGAGTGTGTGTGTGTGTGTGTGTGTGTGTGTGTCTGTGTGTGTGTGTGTGTGTGTGTGTGTGTGTGTGTGTGTGTCTATGTGTGAGTGCCTGCCTGTCTGTCTGTCTGTGTGTGTGTGTGTGTGTGTGTGTGTGTGTGTGTGTGTGTGTGTGTGTATGTGAGTGTGTGTGTGTGTCTATGTGTGTGTGTCTGTCTGTGTGTGTGTGTGTGTGTGTGTGTGTGTGTGTGTGTGTGTGTGTGTGTGTCTGTGTGTGTGTCTATGTGTGAGTGCCTGTCTGTCTGTCTGTGTGTGTCTGTCTGTGTGTGTGTGTGTCTGTGTGTGAGTGACTGTCTGTGTGTGTGTGTGTGTCTGTGTGTGTCTATGTGTGAGTGCGTGTCTGTCTGTGTGTGAGTGTGTGTGTGTCTATGTGTGAGTGACTGTCTGTGTGTGTCTGTCTGTGTGTGTGTGTGTGTGTCTGTGTGTGAGTGACTGTCTGTGTGTGTGTGTGTGTCTGTGTGTGAGTGCGTGTCTGTCTGTGTGTGAGTGTGTGTGTGTGTGTGTCTATGTGTGAGTGACTGTCTGTGTGTGTGTGTCTGTGTGTGTCTGTGTGTGTGTCTATGTGTGAGTGCCTGTCTGTCTGTCTGTGTCTGTCTGTCTGTGTGTCTGTCTGTGAGTGAGACACAAGTGACAGAGAGACGGAGAAGAGCAGGAAAAGGAAATGCAGCGGAGCGTGTTTTAAACAGCGTTTAGAAATGCCCAGAAAGTGTGTCGGCTGGTGTTGATAGTTGATAGGGTGTAGACATTAGTCTATGTGTGGGAAACACTGGACACTATACTGAATGCAAACAATGGCATTTTAATCATGTGATAACACATGCCATTATCAGCAATCAAGAAGAAATAGTTTAACAGCCACCACACACAGTTTTCTCTCGGACTTAGGTGTTTGTATTTGGCGGGTGTTTAGGGGTCCTTCCTCAAGAAAAAGTTGGTTTTCAATAAAGAAAAATGCAATTGCATGTAATTTTGGACCATTATATCACCATATCTGTGTTTAAAATTATGGAAAAGCTAGAGCTGATTATACATACATAACACTCAAAAAAGTTAAAGACAAAACTACAATCATTAGATCTGAGGAAAGTAATTTAGTTGCATTAATTCAGATTAGGTAAAGTAGTCATTATAGACTCCTGCATTCTTAAAAAGTCTTACGTTTCTTCTACAAAGGTCATCTTTTCTTTTCCCGTCATAAGATTAAATAAATACGTTTTGTTATGTTTTAAATCAGCTTTATTTTGTCTTTAGTTCCATAGCATCATGGCTCCAAGTGGGACTAATATTTAATGTTATTTCAGTACAAATACGTGTCACCAAAATGTTTTATTAAATTGAGATAACATCACTCAGTAAATGCTTCTTTTCTCAGGCTTTAAATCCACTCTGATGTTCTGTTATATGGTCGTGAAGTTGGCGTTACATTTCATCCCAGGTGGTGTTAAAAAGGTCTTTAAAAGTCTGAAATGTAACTTAAGCATCTCGGCGGTAACCTGCATTAACTTTTTTCAACTTGTTTTAAAGCATGTCGCCAAAACCTAGGGCATTAGTCTTACTTTTTTCAACTTATTTTAGGAAAGCTTTTTAAGATTGATTCTCGTTGTTCGGTCAAATGGCCTTTTGAAAAATGCAACATAGGGTCTTTTTGCTTGCCTCAAAATAGCTATTTTTAAACCAGTCTTACTTTAGTTTAACTTAGCATATCACCAGGGACATATGAACTTAAGGTGTAGAGCGCTGGTTTTAAGATTCACCTGGTTATAGTATTGGTCACGGTGTAGTTTGTCCTGGTTATAGTAAATGGCCTTTTGAATGGGAGCTCCTGGTTATAGTATATCTATTGGTCACTTTTATGCTTGCCTCAAAATAGCTATTTTTAAACCACTAAGGTGTAGAGCTCCTGGTTATAGTATATATTGGTCACAACATGTAGACTTTATATTGGTCAAGTGTAGTTCACCAGGAGCTCTACATATGAACTTAAGGTGTAGAGCTCCTGGTTATAGTATATCTATTGGTCACCGGTGTAGTTAAGGTGTAGAGCTCCTGGTTATAGTATATATTGGTCACTGGTGTAGTTAAGGTGTAGAGCTCCTGGTTATAGTATATATTGGTGGTTAAGGTGTAGAGCTCCTGGTTATAGTATATATTGGTTAAGTGTAGTTAGAGCTCCTGGTTATAGTATATCTATTGGTCACGGTGTAGTTAAGGTGTAGAGCTCCTGGTTATAGTATATCTATTGGTCACCAGTGTAGTTAAGGTGTAGAGCTCCTGGTTATAGTATATATTGGTCACCGGTGTAGTTAAGGTGTAGAGCTCCTGGTTATAGTATATATTGGTCACCGGTGTAGTTAAGGTGTAGAGCTCCTGGTTATAGTATATATTGGTCACCGGTGTAGTTAAGGTGTAGAGCTCCTGGTTATAGTATATCTATTGGTCACTGGTGTAGAGCCACTGGTTATAGTATATACATCTTGGTCACCGGGAAGTTAAGGTGTATAGCCCCTGGTGATACTTCAGGTAGGGCTGGGTGATATGGCCTAAAAATAAAATCCCAGATTTAAAAAAAGAAAAATCCGATTTAAGATTTAAATCGATTTTTGTTTTCTCCCTTTACTTAAAATCAGTCTGCAGATGACAAATACATTGTTCAAAACAAGTTTTATTTTGTTTTGACTCATACAAACACAAACGGGGCATGTATACCATTATGATTATTCATGCCAATTTTGTGGAAATATAAATTGGTTTGAGTGTTTTCCCTACCAGTTTTTATTTTTATTTCTTTGGGGGTGGGGCTATATATTCAACAACAACAAAACGGATGCGTGAGATAAAGCTGTTGTCACACATACAGGTAATTCACTTCTCGTTCCTCGCTAAAAGTTCGAATCATTTTAACGTTATTGCGCAACCTGGCCCCTGTTTTCACCTGTTGCTGAGTAACGTACGTTAACATCCCATGATGGTCTCTTGAATGTAGCGTACCTGTTGTAGCAAGCTGGTAGCAAGCTCCTTCGTAGCGATAAAAACAAACATCGAAGAGGAGCTCCGTGCTACAGAGCGGCGATTCCAAGTTGTTTAAGCCGCTACAGACCTCACGTCACAGCTCGGTCGTATCGGCGGCGTTTAGTAGACGTGTTGAGCTGCAGAAGAGTTCCTCAACACCGCACGGTGCTCCTTCAGGTCAGCGGTAGCTGGTGGTTCAGTTACCGAGAATACGTAACTCGGCGGATGTTAAGGAGAAAATCGATTTTTCATTTAAACAAATCCACGTTAGCTACACATTCGAGTTAATCGATAAAATCGATTTATCGCCCAGCCCTACCTTCAGGTAAAGTCTCATGTTGTGTCGAGCCTTCTCAGTGGTTTAAAAATAGCTATTTTGAGGCAAGCATAAAAGTGCCCTATAGCACTCCCATTCAAAAGGCCATTTGACCGAACAACGAGAATACGGGGAATCTTAAAGGTGGCGCTTCTGTCCTAAAATATGCTTTTAAACCAAAGTTTGACTTCGGGTACGTTCCCAAAAAGACCCTATAGGTTTCATTTTGGCGAGAGTTAACGCAGGAATGTTGTTTTTCTGTCCTCAGGGCGTCATCGTGAGCCTGAAAGACGGCGAAGGCGTCATCAAGTCGGACAAACACGGCGAGATTTCCTTCGACGTCAAAGAGAACTTCAGCGACGTCGAGTTCACCACCGAGGACGTCAACGAGGAAGTCGAGTTCACCGTGCTGGAGGTGAGAGGTCACTCGCACAATAAATCAGCAGTTTACTTGTTAAGTGGTAAATGTACAGTGTCGGTTTCACCATTAGGGCCGGGTATCGATCAGAATCTTTCCATCCGGTGCCAATTTCGATACGATACTTTTTTCGATACCATAATGTTTTAAAATCCATTTCAACATCAACAAAAATCCATTAAACACAAAGCTTTTATTTTCCAACTTAATTGTGAATCAAAAAATTCTGGTAAAACTGCTCACTCAGAGTAACATTAATAAAGTGCCTTGCCTTGCAAGCTGAGCCTGTCAGTCAATCATCAGGGCAGAGCTCTGCTCTGTGTAATATGAGAGGACAGATAA
>NC_041347.1:33926543-33929043 GCF_004354835.1 Perca flavescens
TGTTCAAAGAGCCAGTTGGAGCCAGCTGGTGCCAGTTATTTTTCATTAAACTTTTCTTTAATACTTTGCTTGGAGCTGGAAGGTGGGAATCAGACGGAACTTCCTCTCTCTCTCTCTCTCTTCCTCACACTCTACCTCTTCCTTTCTCTCTCCTTTCCCTCTCTCTCTCTCTCCCTCTCTCATTCTCCATCTCTCTCCCTCCCTCTCTCTCTCTTCCCCCTCTCTCTTCCTCCCTCCCTCTCTGTCTCTCCCTCTCTCTTCCTCCCTCCCTCTCTGTCTCTCCCTCTCTCTTCCTCTCTGTCTCTTCCTCCCCCTCTCTTCTCTCTCCCTCTCTTCCTCTCTGTCTCTCCCTCTCTCTTCCTCCCTCCCTCTCTGTCTCTCCCTCTCTCTTCCTCTCTGTCTCTCCCTATCTCTTCCTCCCTCCCTCTCTGTCTCTCCCTCTCTCTTCCTCCTCTCTCTCTGTCTCTCCCTCTCTCTTCCTCTCTGTCTCCCCCTCTCTTCCTCCCTCCCTCTCTGTCTCTCCCTCTCTCTTCCTCTCTGTCTCTCCCTATCTCTTCCTCCCTCCCTCTCTGTCTCTCCCTCTCTCTTCCTCCCTCTCTCTCTGTCTCTCCCTCTCTCTTCCTCTCTCTGTCTCTCCCTCTCTCTTCCTCCCTCCCTCTCTGTCTCTCCCTCTCTCTTCCTCTCTGTCTCCCTCTCTCTTCCTCCCTCCCTCTCTGTCTCTCCCTCTCTCTTCCTCTCTGTCTCTCCCTATCTCTTCCTCCCTCCCTCTCTTCCTTAGCCTCTCTCCCTCCCTCCCTTTCTTCCTCTGTCTCTCTCTCTTTATTAGCAGGGTTCAACAGGGAAACATGCACAAGATGCACACAAGAGAACATTATTTTAAAATTCTTATGTCCCCAAAATCTAACCGCACCAATCTCTGCCCCTCCAGCCCAACATGCCGGGTTACCCGGGTCAGATCCACGCCAACATCGGCCCCGTGAAGACTAACGTTACCTTCGACCACCGCGACTGCGGCGTCACGCTGCTGAAGAACGACCACGTGCTGATCAACCTGCTGGTCGACATGGTAACCAGGAAGAGGAGGGCGGCCAACATCAAACCCAAAATCCCCTTCACCTTCAGCTACACCAAAGAGAAGAGAGAGCTGGTAACACACCGTTTAATACTGAACTTAAATCACTGAAAAATAACATGGACTCTGGTGCAGCTGGCTGTTTTAAACCAGGGGGGGGTCAAACTCAGTTTCCCAGAGGGCCACACTGGAAAAAGAGAATCCCTCCAAGGGCCAGACATGGGAGAGGTTATGGTGCGTTCTTTTTGTCCACCGAAGTCGATCTACGAGTCGTTTTCTGGAGTTACGAACCGGAAGTTGTAAAAAGAGCCCCCCCGAGGTCCTATGTACAGTACAGGCCAAAAGTTTGGACACACCTACTCATTCAGTGTGTTTCTTTATTTTCATGACTATTTACATTGTAGATTCTCACTGAAGGCATCAAAACTATGAATGAACACATATGGAATTATGTACTTAACAAAAAAGTGTGAAATAACTGAAAACATGTCTTATATTTTAGATTCTTCAAAGTAGCCACCCTTTGCTTTTTTTGATAACTCTGCAAACCCTTGGTGTTCTCTCAATGAGCTTCATGAGGTAGTCACCTGAAATGGTTTTACCTTCACATGTGTGCTTTGTCAGGGTTAATTAGTGGAATTATTTCCCTTATTAATAAAAAAGCAACGGGTTATTCGTTTTTACGACACGGATGTGACATCACACTCGAGCTACTAGTCGCGATTACAAGACAAAAAGAACGCACCGTTATTTGTTCTTCTTCAGACGTTTTTTGTGGCTTTCTCAGACATTTGTCACCTATTTGTAAATGTGCTGCTTTTTGTCACATTTGTGTCGACATGAAACCCTACAAGAGTCATCAAAAGAGTTATTTAGCCATCAGAGAATTTAGCAAATCAAGAAAAACTAGGATTACATTTTTTAACAGCATCTTGTTCACAGCCAATTCAATTTTATTTATAGTATCAAATCATAACCGTTATCTCGAGATACTTTACAGATAGAGTAGGTCTAGACCTGACTCTATAATTTACAATTTACAAAGCCCCAACAATTACAGTAATTCCCTCAAGAGCAAGCATTATAAATGGCTGGATGTACAGCCAGAATATGAAAACTCTCTCTGCTTCTTCAGAGTCGGACAATCTTCCCAAATTCTGCTTTGAATATCACGTAATTGCAGTTTAAAAAACACTTTCCCGTGTTTTTGGTTTGGCGCACAACTAGGAGGGCCAACATGTATTGTGAACATATATATATATATATATATATATATATATATATATATATATATATATATATATATATATATATATATATATATATATATATATATATGGGCCAGATCTAAATCTGCAAGGGTCGACAAAATGCTTCAAAAAAAAAAATAGCCAACAGCATAAAAAAAGCAACCCTCTCTCTCTCCCT
>NC_041347.1:33939043-33996543 GCF_004354835.1 Perca flavescens
CGAGGCGTAGTCGTGGACGACGAACTAGCGAGGAAGAAGCGCGAGCTGGAAGAGCTAAACGACATGATTGCGTACAAAAAGTCGCTTGTGGACCCTGGACAGAGAACCTGCATCGACTACGACCATGGCAGGATCGCCGTCCCACTAACGGAGTACAAACCAGTCCGGTCCATCCTGAAGAAACGACCCGAGGGGCCCGATTACCTTGATCGTCCACCTCAGCCCTATGACGATCCTTATTATGACCGTCCGTACGCTCCCTACCCAGATCGGCGATACGATGATCGCTACGCTGATCCGTACGCCAGTTGTTCTTACACTGATCTCCCTTACGCTGATCGACCCTACAGCGACCGCCCTTACGAAAAGCCACTCTATGCTGAACCTTCCTATGGTGCCCCTCCATCTGCCGGCCAACGTTACACCGATCGCTATAGTGTTTATGAGGAACCCTTAGATGATCGCTACTATGACCCAGCATATCCAGGGAGACCTTATGATGTTTCCGTCAAACGCAGCCGGTCTCCAGAACCCCACGGTCCCTCACCTTCTTCTCAAGTTCCTGTTGCCTCCACCCAACCACCCTTGACGCATATTGCTGCCATTTCATCTTCCCAATCCTCTTACAGACCTCCTTCTCCCAGAGAACTGCCTCCTAGAAGCCCCTCACCCAAACCGAAGCACACAACAGCACACATGGCACCTCCAGCTGTGAAACAACCCCTTGATCGCTTCCTTGACATGCTTAATAAAAAGGTGGATGCTGACAAGAAATCCGAACCTGTACCGGTTTCTGTACCTGTCCCTGTACCGGTTCATGTGAATGATGACCTTCTGCCTCATGAGCGGGCAGTTCAAGATGGCAGGGGTTTCTCTCGGATTGTGGGATTTTCTCAAGAGCAACCCAGCAGCAGTCTAGCTCTAGAAGGGACAAAGTCACAGCTAAGTCCTAAAAGGTCCTCTGTAGAGAGAACAGATGAGGAACCTAAGACCAAGACAGAACCCTACGACAAGATCCAAAGTCTACTCCGTACGATTGGCCTGAAGCTAAGTACAGGAGATATGTCCAAACTAGCGAGCCGGGCCCAGGAGAAAATCTACAGCCCAAAGTCCCAATCCACAGAAAGAGAGACGTCATCAGCAAGGGAAGACCTGCAAACAAGAAGACCAGGTTCCATTGAATTGGAACATACCCATAGCCATTCCCCTTCGCCTGCCAGATCCTCCAGTTTGGAGCCGCTTAGCAGGTCTCAAGCTGTCTCAGAGTACGAAGGATTCCTTGACCAGCAGGAATTGGAGGCACTAAAGAAGGCGCAACAGCTGCAGAGTCTTACAAAGACTTTGGGGAGCACACCCTCCTCCACTCCGAAACCACCCCCTGGGCCTCCGCCTGCACAATACCAACTTCCACCCCTACCAACCAACTGGCCCCTTGGAGTCTCTACCCAGATTCCTCCAGAACAGACCGCCACAATCCCAGAAACACCCCAGATATTTGGGCTTCCTGCAGGACCTCCCCCTGGACCTCCTCCACGGCATCCCGGGCAGCCTCCTCCAGGACCTCCTCCTGGACCTCCACCCCGGCGCCCTCCCGGACAACCTCCTTTCGCTCCACCCTCCAGCCATGCGGTATTTCCTTTTATTAGCAAGCATCCTGTAACTTCACCTTCCTCCAGTTCTTCAACACCGCCATCTTCTACACCGACATCAAGTGCTGCTAATGATAACCAAGCAACCATCTCTACGACCGTGGCCAGATGCCTGAAGGTCATAGAGACGGTGAAATCTCTGGCTGTGCAGCCACCGGCCAAACCGGTGAAATCTGTCCAGTTCAGTTTACCCACAGTCTCTCCATCAGACTCGAGTCCTCAGACTTCAACAGAGACGGACGATGACATAAAGACCAAGCAGAAAGAGAAGGTATGACTGTAGTGAAATCTTTTACTAAAGTAAAAGTAAGCAAGTACTGTTAAGCCCAATGCAGACCAAAGATTTTTATTGAGACTAAGCTGTTTTAGAATGTGGCAGGGAAGAGTTGCAGAGGTCTGAACTGGCCCATCTCAGTGTCAAAGTTTAGATGGAGCAAGTATCTCAATATCACTATGCTCATTCATATTTTAAAGGTGCTGTAGGTAAGCCTTATAAAACTTAAAAAAAAATTTAACTTTGTGTCATATTAGCTGAATATGACCCTATGTTTTAGTAGCACTACATGAAGGAGGTAATTTAAAAAAATAAATCCAGCTCCTCTGGCTCCACCTACAGCCTGTAGTGTGATTTGCAAAAATCCACAGCTCCCTGTTCAGATGCACCAATCAGGGCCAGGGCAGGTGTCTGTGTGTCAATTGCTGCTCATGCACACGCCTTCATTCTCCCTTGTGGGGGGGGAGGGGCTTAGGAGACCATTTTGGGCGTTAGCGGAAAGGGTGTAGGGACTGAGAAGTTCTTGATGTTCAAACTTTTTTGGCTAAGTCCTGGATCTTCACAGTCCTACCTACAGTACCTTTTAAGACGCTACAAATGATATCCAGCTACAAAAAAGCCTGAAAAGTCTGATTCAAAGTTAGAGTGGAAGTTTAGAGAGTTGTTTCTATGCAGATGATACACAGTCTTGTCACGTCTCATTGGTGTAAACTGGCAGCTTTCAGGACGCTGCAGATCGGAGCATTGCAAGTAGCTGTGAATCTTTGGTCTGAATTGCGCTCTAAGGCTCTGACACACAAACCCGACGGCTGACCGTCGGCAGAAAAGGCAGTCGGACTGATCATTTGGCACCCGTCGGTCCAAAAAGTGTCTCAGAACACACCGAAGCGACACCGACTTGAGCGTACGTTCTGCACGTGCATACGATCTTGTATTTTACGAAAGCAGTTCAACAAAACGTGTTTCTGAAAACATTTTAAGCGAGAAATAGGCCATACAGTGGCTGAATCTGTCTGTTTTTGTGATCGACAAAGGTCAGTTTGAAAGATTTTCGTCAGATTTTGAGAGGCGTTCGTCATATTCATCCCACACGTCATTTCCGGTAAGTGTTTTAACATAAGTGCACTGATTCGCTAGTCGAGGGCTATCTGATCCACCAATCAGATTGGTCATTGAGTCCGACTGCCCGCCTACCGATTCAACATGTCAAATTGGCCCAAATGAAGTCCGATTGCTTCTCCGACTGAAGACGGCACGGAACACACCGAACAGACTCGAGTCACCGATCTCACCAGACTGTCCGACGGACGATAATCGGCTTGGTGTGTCAGCTTCTCTAGATCTACTCAATAAGTAAAAGCAAGAGAACTGAGTTTTATTGCCCCGCTAAGGAAGGGCATGGTTTTTAACACAAATTGCAAGGGGTTCTTGTTGGCTACTGAAGGACAGTTAAACAATATTCATAACAAATTGATCTTTGTCTTTGGAGAATATGGTTAAGGATTTGTATTTGCTGTCAGTAATCCAAATTGTTTATTCCCAGGTAAAATAACCAGACTAGCTAGACGGACAGACAGAAAGCACACTTAATAAAGTAGAAACCTTAGAAATAATGGAAGATTGCCATGTTTCAGCTGCAGAGGACAAAGCTTTGATGAGGTATTTGTGTTTCTGTTACAGCTGGATTCATATCACCAGAGGGTTTTGGAAAAGAGAGAGCAGCACTACAAGGATTGGCTAGTCCGCAGGAAACAGAAAGATGGTCCACCGGTCTTCCCAGGTATCAGATATTGTTCAACCTTTGTATTACAGGGATTTGTGAGTTAGGTATAAAGTAATGTTCCCGTAATGCTAGTTCTTCCATGACAGAATTACATTTTCAAGTTAACAGCGGCATGCCTATCATGTTACTTTTAGGGCTAAAGATGAAAGACCTTATTTTACTTTGCGTTCATTACTAGACAGCTACTTTGAGAATGGTTAAAATAGATTTCTTATTCCCAGACAGCCAGGCTTTGGCAAGAAACCCAAAGTTACCTCATAAGATAAAGGTAGAAATGTTAAAACGTTAACATGATGGAAGTATTGATAAGTTTTGTCTGGATATAGTGCTGTGTTTCCATTGTGTGGTACAGCTCTGCTTGACTCACTTTTTTGGTACCAGTACTCTTCTATACTCTGCATAGTAATCCCCTCAAAACGAAAAACTTCTGCTAATGGAAAACCAAAATAGAGCGAGTCGAATCGTACCCTGCAGTGGAAAAACAGCATAACTAAAGTATACATGTGATTAGCAAGTTAGGCCGTTGTGGCCCTGTAGTAGAGACCAGTATAGTGCGATTTATGCTTCTCAGTCAAGGTGGTCTTGCAGGCCACTGTAGATTCCCACAAGGTAGAACATTATGTAGAATTCAGCATAGGATTTTATTCAGTTGTCCTAGCTCCTCCACAACGCTAAGCGAATGTCTTGCACATTATCATCTTATATCTTTTTTCACTTTGTGATAGAAATCGACGATCGGCAACTCAACGTTTGTCCTGGAAATGGCTTTGTTTGTATCAATCTTTCTAGCATCTCTTGTGCTCTCCCAGGACAACCAACATGTGGTTGCATAATTAAGGAGCTGCAGTCAGCTACAGCGGAACATCTGACGTAGTAACGGAGCCTCGACACATATAGGTCCCGCTACACCTTTGCACGGAGCCTTAAACCGGTCTTTAAGGTTACCTAGACGTCTTTTAAGTGCATCGCGGCGCTACAAAGCTCAGTCGTTCTTCTGGCTGCGCTCGTTAGCCGAGCCTAGTTGTTCATCCCAGCGATCAAGAAAAGAAGCCAACTGCAATCTCAACTCCACAAAGTAACACCTTTTTCCTCTTCATATGGTGACACCATTGGTATATAGTTTAAAGGAACCAGGAGTCTAGAAAGCATGTAATAGTAAGATGTGATTATGAGAAGTTGAGATCAACATGTATTTAGTAAGGTTAAGAATTCTTTGACATTTCTAAATGCCAGTTTCAGTACTGACTTGATTAAAGTATAAGTAAACAGAACTAGGAAATTGACAAAGCATTTGATACCAACTTGGGACAGCTTTCATTACTTGATACTACGGACACATTTTGGTCAGTATTAATAAATTAAGGTTTGATACCCAGCCCTAGTAATTAGCTAGACATGTAGTTACAGTCATACTTTTTAGGCAAGGTAATCTTTCTAGGTTTGGGTGTATCGTGGTCAGTGGGTACACTTTCCCACTTTTTCAGACATTCTTCCTTCACCAAATGGTCTCTGACCTGTGCTTGTATTAAATCTGCAGTGGCATAGCTGGAACCACATTGGGGTCCAAACTACAAGATCTAGAATGTATTTGTAGTACTTTGGTAGTACTACTCACTCCTACGTAAGGTTGGTTAGCAGCTCTCTCATGTCAGCTAGTTACGTAGCCGACATCTGCTACAACAAAGACATGAAATTAATTGAATCTATACTTTAGACTTTATGTAGATCATGTTTTGTGCAGCATGATTTTCACATCTGTTGCAGGATTACAGGATACAGAAATGTCTTAAATAGTCCAGGACACAATCTAGTAAGGACTACCTAGATGTTAACATCTAGGGTGGTATTGTTAGGAGTGAAAGGGCTGTGTCAAGACTAACGTAACCATAAAGGAAGTTCAGAGGGTAAAATACGGGTTTTTGTCCAGAAACTGGTTCATGTGAGTTGTAAGAATAGTTTTGCTGTAAGACATTAACTTTCTTTTTCATAATCATTTGTTTTCTAAGAATTTCATATAGCTGTGAAATTCAACTTTCATTTCAGTAAAATAACATTTTTTTTTACCTTTTCCAGAGAAAACTAGTACCGTATTTTCCGGACTATAAGTCGTATCAGTCAAAAAATGCGTCATGAAGAGGAAAAAAACATATAAATCGCACTGGACTATAAATTGCATTTATTTAGAAATTTATTTCACAAAATCCAAGACCAAGAACAGACATTTAATCTGGAAAGGCACGTTATTCAACTACACAATAGCACACAGAACAACAGGCTGAATAAGTTTCCGGTATGTTAACGTGACACATTAACAGTTATTCAACTACACAATATCATAAAGAACATACCTGGGAACAAACCAGCGAGTCCTACAAGCAAGTTACCAGTAAGCAAGTTCACCAAGCTCCCGATCTCTGATCACTGTCCTCCGTGTTGCTTCTGCCAACTCCGCCTACTCCGGAGGAAGATGATGCGTCACAAGCCTAGCCTAGAGTGCGCCCTCTCGCGGCTATAGACGGTAATGTTTACTGCTTGGTTCATGTCACTCAGTATGAATTAACATTTAAAAATATGTTAAATTATATATATTTTGATATATATGTCGCACCTGACTATAAGTTGCAGGACCAGCCAAACTATGAAAAGAGGTTTGACTTATAGTCCGGAAAATACGGTATTTAGTTGTTATCTTATTCATGAACTCTGGTCCATCTATTGAACTAAAGCTAAGCCATGTTTAGAGTGATTTTATTTTCTACACCAAGGCCTTACTCTTTCTGGCATAACTGAAGCTGTTAGAACTGCTCAGCTTCTGATTTATTCTGAGTTAATGTTGGTTGTTCATTGCAAGTCATTTTTTTTTTTATTATCTACAGAATTTAGTGTGACACATCTGATATAAAGGATATTGCATATTGACTGTGGTAAGTCTTTGAGGCAGTTCATAGTAAAGCTGTTAAGGGTAAGTTAAGTTCTGTTTGAGTCGAGTGTAGCTGTGATTTACGGATATCTAGAAAAGTTTAAGTTTTAACATAAGATCCAGAAGACTACTCCTCATTGTGACCACGTATTTTGATGTCCGTTAAAGATATGCTTTTAATTCATTGTTTATGATATTTGCGAGCAGAGTTGTTGTCCAGTGACTATAGACTGTAAGAATAATGGACATAGCAGCAGTGATTTCACCCCTTGGTTTGTGATCATTTTTGTAGGCTCGAGTTTGGTTATTTGGCCATTGCCATCTTGGTTATTTGACACCGGATGTGAAGATTTTTGACGAGAGGGTGTAGCTGGGTTGGATGATGCAGCCAAGGCAGTGTTAATTTGTCAAATCATAATAGAAGTTATCTCAGGATACTTTACAGATAGAGTAGGTCTAGACCAAACAGAGACCCAACAATTCCCCTCCAGACAACTCTCTACAACCCTTCTGAAGAACAGAACAGAACATTTTCAGACTTTCCTTTAAGTTACCAGCTAGCGCTAGATAGCCAGCTAGCTTCGTTGGCAGAACGCTGAACAAGACATTTGTTCGTGACCAAAATGTTCCAGTTAACTTTGATGAAATGAAAACCGTGAGAGGGTTATCCGTAAAAACACGGCCAACACCCAAAAACAAGTTCAGGTCTATTTTAATACCCACAGTGCAGTGGGTAGAATTCCTAAGCCTGCAATTAAAATTTCTGTGCAACATGAACAGGGCCCTTACACGACTACAAGATGCATTTTCAACTCAGACATTGTGAAGAAACAGTTTAAATTCAAAGTTTGTACTGTCACCTACCTTGTCTCGATACAGCCGGTAGCTAGCTCGGCTTGCTAGCTACAAAGCAGCATCGGGATGAGGGGGTTCAGCCAGGTTTTGGTGATAATCGTCACGCAGCAGTTCCGTGTGTAGTTGTTCGTTGCTATGCTGGGTTCCAACTCATCCATTTTGTGTGCGATGGATCTGGGTGTTGGTGAGTAGGAGGCTCAGCAGTGGGAGGTCTGTGTGGTAGTTGATTCATGCAAAACCACGTTAGAGTTCTCGAGTTAACGTTGAGTGAACGAGCCATGACTAAATCCCTGAGGTAAGGATGGCATGTCTGAAGACACTCGCTCATCACTGACGTCCTTTCCCGAATTGCAGACGGGTTTCTCATTTTATCCGGCAGATTGTACCGACTATAGCTGGTGAAGTAGCGTGTCCTTCCAATCTGTGCAACCACGTTAGCTCAGGAAGCTAACGCCGAGATCTTCCACCATCATGTAGGTGTCATCTGTCAGATACTGTTAATTTTAACAATGTCATTCACACAGTAAGTGGTCAACTCTACATCTACAACCGGTCAATACTTCTTTTGAATGATAAAGTTGTTATCAAGATTTCGTTGAGTGATGTTACGTAGCCTTCTGTCCAAGCTATCTACAACATCTTAATTATAGGACACAATAAATCAAAGTTAAGTAATTCATAACAGAATTACATATATCCAGTTTTGTTAATGTTACATAGCATTCTGTCCAAGCTAAATTTGTCCATTTATTTTTTAGCCCAAGTATATCACATACATATCAACCTAAATAACCTTTTAAATGTTACAACTGTCAATAGGGATCTTTTGTATTCTGAGCTGTGAACTATCCTTTCAGTCTGAAGCAAACGTTAGCTCTTGAAGCTAACATACAGAGCTTTTAGTACAAGTAATGTATTCCATGATGATTCGTAAGCATTGTAGTCCGAGTAATATTGGGTAGCATCTCATCCGAGCTAATTTCCTTTGATCAGTTTAGCCTATAAGTGAGTAAGTGTACCACATGCGTGTTAAGCTCTAACTTTTTGGATTCCGGGCTGTAAACTCCCTTTTCCCTTTCAGTCTGTGGAACTATCTACGTTAGCTCAGGAAGCTAATGTAGAGAGCTTTTAACGTCATGTAGGGGTCAGTTGGATATCGTTAGCTTTGGCAATTTCAGGCACGACTTACTGGTAGTCTGTCATCAATATGGTAAGTAAATCTATACCTAACATCAATGACTGTGACGCCAATTTAGAAAATCATTATTAACCAAACTTTTTAAATAATATGTAGCAGCTTGCACTGGCCAATTTTGTCCACTTTTTAATAAAGTAAAACGTCGACAATACTTGCCACAGCTGACCTGTCTCGCACCAGTGTGATGTCATGGGAGCGCCGTAACTATTTATAATCCTGCATGGGGGTTGCAACACTAGCTGCAGTCTTCTCCTGAACAGAGGTGGCGCTAATGAGGAAAGGCTACCAACGTTGTTTCTACGGACTAGAAGAAGAAGAAAAAAGTAAACCACGGCAGAAGTGGCAGCAGCATTGACGTCAATGCTTCGATTTGATTCGATGACCTACTTGGTGGCATCAAGCCTTTCATTCACCATAAAAGAACTCAACCCAGTAGGTTTACTAGAGAGACTTGCAGTCACTCAGAGTCCTGGCATCCAGTTGCCCTCGAGCTCGTTCATGTTGCCTGTTCCAGTTTTGGTGCACGCCGCTGAAATAAAATGGTGGTGCACGACCTCTGGCACTTAAAACCCTAGCGCGGCAGCGAGATCTACATAATTTTGACGTCATATTGGCGCACGACAGGTTGGCTGCGGTGACTGTAAAAAGGCCTTAAGCCCACTAAAAGTTATACCTCTGAATAGGACACTTTAAAATTCTAAGCCTGTCCTTTTAGTCTGTGAAACTAATGTTAGCTCAAAGAGCTAACGTAGAGAGCTTTTAGCAGTGTTGGTTGCCAGTTAGATATCGTTATCTTTAGCGGTTCCTTATATATTAGAACTTATAAAGTGCTGCGTTGAGTCGAGGACTCAGGTTAGACTTGAATGTCTGTCAAGGATTCACTTGGTAGACATCGGAAGTTCTTTGCAAGATCGTCATTTCCATTCATAACGTGTAGATGTTTGGAATATAAATCAGTTTATGATGCTAACAGATTTCAGAGGTATTGCCTGGCTCAAGGACTGTTATCCAGATTATGTGTTTGGTCAATTTTTTTGCTTTTGTTTCAGTCTGAATCGGCACAAACACTGACTGTCGTGTGTCAGTCGGTGTTTGAACACTTTTGCAGTTCCATCACCCAAACGACAGCCATCCGTCACTCTCTCTTACTTTTGTAAAGAAAAAAAAAAAATCCGCATTTCTGTGTGATCCCACAGCGAGTCTCATCTTCGGTTTTAAATGTGCTGTTCAGGTAACATCCATTCACACGCCACGCGGTCCTGTTACCGCCACAGCACGGACAAGCAGACTCCCAGTTTAGATTAGTTTGGTTTAGACTGAAGTCGAGATGAGATCCAGTATGCAGTCAGGGAACAGAAATGGAAGAGGCTAAATGACCTAAAAGCTTACAGAAGGATTGGCCATTTCATCAATTTCTCAAACACCCATCAATAATTAACCAAATTATCATTTCTAAATGCTATCTACAATCTGTTAGTTATGGGACACAATAAATCATAGTTAAGTCTTTTTTTTATTGAGACATACACAGTTTTTATTTTAGATTTAATTCCATTTTCTTTTCTCTAAATGAAATACTGGACTCTGAGGCTACATCTCCTGCGCTACGTTTTGGGTTTGTAAGTGTTTGAGTTTTGAGCCCAAAGTGATCTCGAGTGTTTTTATCTCCAGTAGAAGAACTAATCTCTGTTTAAACTAACACGCCCAAACCTCATATCTCATCATCATCCTGGTATACTGGACATAAACAGGAGGCAGCGTGGAGACTCCGCCCACTGTTGGTAGTTACCATGTTAACGTTAGTAGCTTTAACTCTTAGAGATCGAGACTCCGCGACCGATAAGACCCAATCAGGAGGAGAAACGTTGGCGTCGGTGTGGCCAAAGGCCTCAGTTTGCAGCCTCTGAGACTGAAACACAACCCTGCAGATTCAGAACCAAAACGGGTCAGAAGTGTTTCCTAATGTCTCCAGTTTAGGGGCTCAGAAATGCCAGAGCAGGGGGAATGAGAGGGGAAACACCAGAGCAGGGGGAATGAGAGGGGAAACACCAGAGCAGGGGGAATGAGAGGAGGAAACACCAGAGCAGGGGGAATGAGAGAGGGGGAAACACCAGAGCAGGGGGAATGAGAGGAGGAAACAGCAGAGCAGGGGGAATAAGAGGGGGAAACGTAGCAGCAGATATTCTTGTTTAAACCAAAACGTAGCAGTGGAAATGTAGCCTGAATGAACATTAGATCTTTTTAGGAATCTTGAGGCAGAGTAGATGAAAAGTTTTGGAAGCAATGGAATTTGCATCAATGCATTTCTGAAGTAAGACAAGGTATTGTAATATTATGTACTGAAATATTAATGAGACTTTAATGAAGTTAAATATCACGATCAAATGTTTTTTCAGTGCTTTGGAAGTTTGGTTGCATGTTTCCGTATACGTACAGTCAGCGTTAACATAACTCGTTGGTACATCAACTCAACAGTTAGGGCGTTTTCACACCTGTAGTTCGTTTGCTTTGGTCTGAATCAGTTGGTGAGGTAGTAAACTTGGAGCGATTTGCCCTCGGTTTGGTTTCAAACCTGGAAAAATCTAAGCGTACCAAAATGCGTCATTACAAATCACGCAAGAACGTCCACTCCTCTTATTGGACGGATGTACCTGGGGGCGGGAGCAAGAAAGTAATACAGGAAGTAGGTCCTGTGTTCTGGACTTGCTAAATACACCTGACTACAGGAGACAGCAGCTCAGACTGGAGGAGTATGTCTAGTTGGTGCGGTTCGAGGACGGATCACGTTCTCACCACAAACAAACCGCTCCAGAGTTGGATTGAAAACGTACCGAGACCCTTTCTTCAAGCAGGTCTCGGTACGCTTGTTTGGTCCGCTTTTGGTGCGCACCCGAGTGCGAATGCCGCGTTCTCACCTGCCCTGACGAACTGCACCAGCGGGGCAAACAAACTGTAGTTCGATTCAACCGAACTAAACGAGGCAGGTGTGAAAAAGCGCCCTTAGCTAGGGAGATGATATAAATACTCAGCTAAAAGTCATCCAAAGCTTTTTAAATCTTAATGTGAGGTTTAGCATGTTATCATGAATGCAGTTTAACTTGTACGTGACTCAGAAGGGTTTGAAATGAAAAAGAAAAAGTTGTACATTGCAGAATGGCAATGCTTATTGTCTTGACGTGAAGGTAGGTGATCATTTTGATCTCTTAATTGCACCGATTGAATCAGGGTGAGAATATTCTGTTTTAAAAAAAACAAACCCAGCATGTAATTGTCTTAAACATCCATCCCTGAAATCACAAAACTAAACAGCATGGTGCTAACAAGCTGTTAAATACTCAAAGACACCTCAAACGTTAGTCTGTGAGCAGTAGGTTGTCTTTACATTTTCGGTTATGTCCGAAGGTTTTAATTGTAAAGTATAGAACTTGATTTTTGTCTTTCCTGATGCAGGAATCGTTACTTTAGCCAATTAAATTAATTGATATGATGAGCTAAAAAGATTTTACCAATAAGAAGCCGCTCCTGAATGTAAGTGTATGAGAACTTTAATACAGCACAAAGACAGAATAAAGTTATACGATACAAACTGCTACCAACAGGTTGATGCTTTGCAGAATTATTGGTAAATATTGGGAGTTTTTGCCAGTACAAAGTCTGTTGTTAGTTTTTCACAGACCTCATATACAGTATTTATGTACATATACATCCTATGTTATACGTGGATGTGTGCAATATAGTTTTATCTTAAGCACCGCTGAGAGGGGCACTCGTAATTCTGTTGGATTCCTTGTAATATGACAAAAAAGGCTTCTTATCCTACGTAGATCTTTGTGGTACCAGCCTTAAGGATCAATGTACAGTCTGTTTTAGATTAGATTCTTGTCATTGAAGACAACAAAATGCATTTTGCATCCAACCAGAAGTGCAAAAAAGAGCAGAAAAGTGCAATGTGATATACAAGTATAGACAGGACAAGAAATAGAGTGCAGTGTAGACAGTAGTGTACAGTTGGTTAACAGAATGTGGTTTAGAGTTATATAAATTAAATATGTGTGCAGTGTGTTAGCAGTTACCTTTTTATAAGAGCAGAATAAATATGGCTATGTCATATGAACAATGTATGAACATGTACAGATATGTGCAATAGTAAGAATAATATAGATGTATGCAGTGTATTGTAAATATGGGTATTCAGTATGAACCATATAGATGGATAGATATGTACAGCTATGTGCAGTGTGGTAACCGTACCATTGTACTATACTTAATGTGAGGGAGACAGTTTGGGAAAACATTTCAAAGGCTTTGTAACTTACAAAATCTAATCTGTTAAATTTTCAGGCATCCCAACCGGCGAGCCCAAGAACATTTGGATCTGCGGTCATTCGCTGGTGTACTGGGCGGAGTCTCGGGCCAAGTCTCCGGAGGTAGGTATGCAGCTGGGCATGGACTCCAGCAAGGTGGCGGTCTGGTGGAAAGGCACCCAGGGCATGACGTGGTCACAGCTTCTGCCCCAGCTACACCAACTGAAAGTCACCTGGCCCAACCCAGACGTACTCATCATCCACCTGGGGGGCAACGACCTGAGCACCGACAGCCCCACGGACCTTCTGGCGTCGGTCAAGAAGGATCTCACTTCCATGCGGAGCATATTCCCGCATTGTGTCCTCGTGTGGTCCAACATCCTGCCTCGCAGGGTGTGGCGCCACTCGTCCGACAGCCACGAAGTCGATCTGGTTCGAACCACGGTGAACCGTCGGATTCAAAACGTTATCTCGGAACTCGGCGGTACATCGCTGACGCACGATAACATCCGCTGCGGCGCGAACACGGGCCTGTACCGGGCCGATGGGGTCCATCTGTCCCCCAAAGGCATCGACGTCTTCAATCTGAACCTGCAGGATTTTCTGGAGAAGTGGGAGATGGAGACGAACTAGAGGAAAGTTAAGAGCTGCATTGATTATTTTCTGTTTTGTGTTGTGTATTTCTAATGATAGCTAGGAACTAGCAACTTTAATCAAGCTACTAAAACTCCAGCTATAATGTATCCCGTCTTGTTTGTAGTTATATTTTAACACGTAGGATCTTCAGGTACAGGCTGTTATACATGAAAAACATGTTTGTCTGTCTTGAAACAATAAATTGAGTCTCAACGGATCTGCTGTTGTATCTCCCTCTTTTCATTTTCATAGTGAACACAATGTTGTGTGTGTGTGTGTGTGTGTGTTTTATGGATATTCTTAAGAAAAGATGTACTGGTAATATATGGAATAGAATAGGTCTTTATTGTCAATGTCACAGGTACAACGGAATTTAAAGTGCTCTATAGTCAGTGCTCATTCATTGAGTCTATAAAAATATAAAGTAAGTGCTAGTGTTACTTAAAAAAGAGTAAATAGAAACATATAGCAGCATACATAAACACACACCCAGTATGAACATATATCTACAGACATGCATACTTTCTGTCATTGCATTGATCTATTATTACGTTATTAATTGGATTTCTTGTGTGGAGACATTATAGGGATGCACTGAATCCAGATTTTTGGGGGTTGGGCTGAATCCTGAATCCTCTGGTTGAGATTGTGCTGACTCCTCCTCCCATCCTCAGTCCATGAACCCAGTAAACTCATGAATGAAGTAAACAGGGACTGTCCTTCCTTTGCTGTACCTGAAGTTGCTGCATTCTGGCTGATGTCTGGAGATTGCTTCATGAACAACTCGTATTCTTCCAGATGTTTCAGACCAGATGTTGTAACAGCGGCCATGTTGTGTATAGTTTAGGGTCCTCGCCACCACCAGACCAATCAGCATTGAACATGTAGCTGGGCTTGAATGGCCTTCTCTTGACTGAAAGTACTGCCAAACAACTATTTCTGCTCCCCAGTTCCATTTCCACTTTCTCACAGCCTGCTGCATTGAACGCTCCTGTCAAATAAAGGCCTAAAATGCCCAGAAAATAAAATAAATGGAAATATATAGCAGCATACATATAAACACACCCAGTCATTGCATAAAACAGTATGAACTGTGATGATCTGCAGACATGCATACTTTTTCATTGCATTGATCTATTATTACGTAATTATGTTATTGGATTTCTTGTGTGGAGACAGTTTAATGAAACACAGTACACAAGTTATTACTGAAGGTAACTGATTTAAATAAATCATTTGATCATTTAATGCTTTGTATTTGTTTTTTGGTTGAAAATAATGATTTGTTACGAGGGAGGCACAGAATGGACCCAAATGCAGAGTTCAACAACAAAAAGGTTTATTGGGAAAAACGGGTAAGAGGGAGGAGTGATGGCTCTGGGACTGGGGTAGGATGGCGAGGGAGCTAGCTGGGATCAGACGGCGAGGGAGCTAGCTGGGATCAGACGGCGAGGGAGCTAGCTGGGATCAGACGGCGAGGGAGCTAGCTGGGATCAGACGGCGAGGGAGCTAGCTGGGATCAGACGGCGAGGGAGCTAGCTGGGATCAGGCGGCGATGGGGGAGCTAGCTGG
Organism: Perca flavescens; assembly: GCF_004354835.1. Classification (NCBI taxonomy): domain Eukaryota; kingdom Metazoa; phylum Chordata; class Actinopteri; order Perciformes; family Percidae; genus Perca; species Perca flavescens. The sequence goes on from NC_041347.1 coordinate 33,954,235, forward strand.
GATCAGGCGGCGAGGGAGCTAACTAGAGTAGGGACGGCGAGGGAGGTAGCTGGAGTAGGACGGCGAGGGAGCTAGCTGGAGTAGGACGGCGAGGGAGCTAGCTGGGATCAGACGGCGAGGGAGCTAGCTGGAGTAGTACGGCGAGGGAGCTAACTAGAGTAGGACGGCGAGGGAGCTAACTGGAGTAGGACGGCGAGGGAGCTAGCTGGAGTAGGACGGCGAGGGAGCTAGCTGGGATCAGACGGCGAGGGAGCTAGCTGGGATCAGACGGCGAGGGAGCTAACTAGAGTAGGACGGCGAGGGAGCTAGCTGGAGTAGGACGGCGAGGGAGCTAGCTGGGATCAGACGGCGAGGGAGCTAACTAGAGTAGGACGGCGAGGGAGCTAGCTGGAGTAGGACGGCGAGGGAGCTAGCTGGGATCAGATGGCGAGGGGAGCGCCGGGAAACAGGGCCGAAGGAACCGAGGAGGAGGCACTGGGGTCAAGGGAAGGGAGGCGAAGAGGGGAAGGTTGGAAACCGGAACGGAGGCAGGACGGAGCAGCTGACTGGATGCGGGAGCGAGATGTGGAGCCGTTGACTTCAGAGAGAAACACCAGGAGAGGTAAGGACAGGCACAGGGTGACGACGGGTAAGCTAACAACAGTTTGAGGCGAGAGCTTGTAGCGTGTCACCAGTATGGTGGAGACAACGATCCAGGGAAGATGGTGAGTGGAGCCGGGGTCGAAATACTGAGCTTGATTGCAGATGGCTGGCAGGTGTGTGTGGCGGGACAGCGGTGATTGTGGAATGGGGAACAGGTGTGTGTCGTTGGCTGGCAGGAGCAACAATCCATTTAGTTAGTGTTTAATAAACATAAAAAGACCCATTCAGCATGGACCCAGTACTTCTCTGTCATGTGACAGTTGTATTCTCTGCTGACGTGACCACACACTGAGCCACCGGCCGGTTCCTACATGGAGACACCTTCTCCGCTGAAGGTTACCTGTCGGAGGAGCCCAGGTGAGTTTCTGTTTTCTCAGCAGGTGAACTGATCATCATCATCATTCCTCGGGCTGCAGCTCCAGATTAGCTTCACGGTGGGTTTATGTGGGGTTATTCTCTGGTCTCATACACACGAAACAAAGCAAACTACAACCTATGAGCAAAACTAACAAATATACAGACACATTTTCCATCTTTTAATTACAGGACAAAGTCTGGGTAATGAGCTCTGTTGCATTTATTTAAAGGTCCCATGGCATTTTTTTTAACATTAATATGCGTTCTCCCAGCCTGTCTATGGCCCCCCAGTGGCTAGAAATGGTGATAGGTGTAAACCGAGCCCTGGGTATCCTGCTCTGCCTTTGAGAAAATGAAAGACTTCAGATACAGTATTAGGGGACCACTAAGGTTTATATAAAAGAGACTTCAGATACAGTATTAGGGGACCACTAAGGTCTATATAAAAGAGATAGATACAGAGGGGACTTCTATATAAAAGAGACTTCAGATACAGTATTAGGGGACTACTAAGGTCTATATAAAAGAGACTTCAGATACAGTATTAGGGGACCACTAAGGTCTATATAAAAGCATCCAAAAAGCACCATGTTATGGGACCTTTAAGTTAAAAACCAGATAAACTGTTCAACAAATCAACAGAAAACCCCTTCAGTTGGGTGTTTTTTGGACAATGTTTTCTACGTTCTTGTTGCCTTTCTGGAGACTTCTTTTATTCAACATTTAAGAAGTTGACATCACGCAAGTTTCACTGGTTTTTTTGTTACGTTTTTTGTGCTTTTTTTTTCCCAACATTTTTGTCTCATTTTTGGAGGTTTTCAGAGTTTTTTAGCATTTTTTGATGTTTTTATCCAACGTTTTAATAAAAATATTTTCTACAATTTGTCGATGTTTTTGTGTCTGTGTGTTTGTCTTTTCTCATTACGTGCAGACGGGTCCCAGGACCCCTCCCTAGATAGTTGGAGCAGACTAGACCCTAAATAAATGTCACATGACCCTTATCTGACTGGGAAATTAACTCTTGTTGAACCTAACTTGTTTGAGCCCTTGTGACCAGTGTTGAGGTTAAGATGTGGACGAGAAGTCGTGATCAGGTGTAAGCTCGATGAGGTTGAAAAGATTTTATTATTTACCCCAATTACGGCCACTGAGGCAAGAGTAATCATATAAAAATTAACAACATTAAGGAAAGCAAAAAATATACTTTCAAGAAAATAAAGTAATTTGACCTGAGAGTCAAAAACAGTCACATTTATACAATCTTACAGCTGTTTACAGGTTTACCTTTGAACGAGTCACAATAGACCTTTTTCACAGCAGACATGTTGACATGTCATAGTAGGATAAGCACAGGTGTATCCAAACCATAGACAGTATATATAAACTGGACCAGCAGACCCCGTGTCTCTGGTCTGAGTGTTACTGAACAGCCTCCAACTGAGCTTGAAGACGTAGATGTGACGTGAGCAACATGTCTGAAAGTGTGAAGTCTTCTGGTAGCTGTGAGAGAGAAATCTTCAAGTGTCACGAACTGAGCGTGACAGTCACTCATTTCTGTCTTTTGTCACGCACTCCCGCCACACGTATTTCTCACGTGGAAAAACTATTTATAATAAATTGAATATGCTGCAGTGCCCAAAATGTCTCTGGCGCGCCAGGAATCAAGCGCGTCTCCCCTGGAGTTGTTAGCATTGACATATATATAAGGTTGTTAGTCGAGCGAGCCTGCCAGTTTTCAGCCAATCAAAAAAAAAGAAAGGGGCTACACAATAGCTCATAAGATTTAACGCAACAACCAATGAAAAAAAGCAAAGAGCAGCGTACAGACACTTCCCTAAATATTCACTCATTCAGAGACCAGAGACCCAAACTGGGCTCTGTGTCTGTCAGACGGTCTGAGATCTACCGTATCAGCAGAGCAATCATGTAATGCACAGCAGATTATGGTGCAGGTAGATTATTTTCTGAAATATATTGACTATTATAACTTTATTTTTCTCAAAATATCACGACTCCTCCAAAACTCAGATAACACAGATATATTTTGAATGTGCACAAAGTTTTGGACAGGAGCAGAAATCTTGCTCAAACAAATCTGAAATATTACAGTCCAGGGCTTTATTAATTAATTAAAATGAATTAATTTATCATTGACGTGAATAATTGTCATATGCATATTTAAGGAGGTTACTTCCTCAACAAAAGATGCAAAAGAAAAGGGAAGAGTAAATGATGCCTCTATGCTACATGTGTGCTGACTCAGATAGAATTAGAAAAGCTGATCTACAGGAGAATAAATAGATGAAAACAATACAGAATGCCTGAGAGCCTTACTTCCATATATTCCATTATGTTTTTATATTTGTATTATAATCTATGTTTACCTTTTACATAAAGATTTCCAGCATCAATTTATTCAGAAAAAAGTATAAATAGGTGCATACAAATTCACCAGAATGCAGGAAATGAAGAGTTTAATGCTCAAAATGTTCTGTGGGAGGGCCCCCATACCCCCCCCACATCATAAGTCACCATGCGGAAATTGAATAAATACTTTATATTTGGTTGAATTGTCATTGCCATGTGTCAAATCTTTTGTTGTGTAAATCTGAGCAATTATTAATAATATTAATGAAACACTCCTATTCCTTTGCATCCTTATGTATTCTATTATCTCAAACAGCCTGAAAAATAGTGCATTTAGCTGACGTAATTGGGAAAAAAATCTCCACCGGGGGAGCATGCCCCCAGACCCCCCTAGGTTTGGGCAAAGCCCCAAATGTTTATATCGTCTGGCTCCGCCCCTGTCCCTGGTGACAGGGTTTGATTAAGGGGCGGCCATGAGGGGGACTCAGACAGACGGATGTTCAGACGTTTATACTGTTTCTTGGATTCACGCCTCCCACGCAGTGCCCGGAGACAGTTCAGGAAACCCAAATCTATCAGCACCTGGGGGAAAACAAGAGCCTTTAGGAATATACCAAGCTTAAAAGCTTGTCCATTTGGAGTATTTATCTATTAATGATGAAAACGACAAAAAAACATTCCATCCAACTGTCCCAGTAAGCCATGGCAGTGAGCCAACGCTAAATGAAATGCTTTGCTAGCTGACATTCCTGTCTTTCTAGAATAGAATATAGCCTGCTGTCACCCAGTATTGTGTATGCTGGTTATTAAAGTTATACTGTACTTGGCAGAAAAATTGAGGATTCAGATACACATAATTGTACGAGCTCCGAGATGACTGTCGTCCTACGTGAAAGTTGGTGCTTATCAAGTCAACAATAACAACGACAGCTTCAGCAGTAAGTGGAGGTGGGGAAAGTGTAAGGAGTTTTGAACTCCAACATAAGTCAGCTATTAAAGCCCAAAGTCTTTGTTAGGGTCAAACTTTTGAGGGGTGTGTTGCACGCTTGTACATACTGTTTACAGTATATAAGTATTTTGAATATACTGAGCATGAAAAAGTTACAAAGGACATTTTTCTACCTTTTCACCCATTAAAACATGTCACCATTGATGTCAATAGTAACTGACATGAACTCAAGATGAACTGAGGCACTTTTTTCTTCATGAAGGAGAATATTACAGACTTTTTATAGTTATTTTTCTGGCCTTTTAGAGGGTCTTCAAAGGTAGATTTTGGTTGGGGTATAAGTGTAATGTTAAGCATCATGGAGAACCCCAACATCAGTTATATCCACAGACTGGCATGCGTCTCATCTGGTTAATGTTGGAGCCAATGATTGAAACAGCAATGTTTCATTAACAATTGTCTGAAGAGGGAATATCAAAGTTTAATGTCATCACTCACCTCCACAAAAAAACAAATGAGGAAGTTAAGAGCAGCCAGAGCGACGAGCAGCATTTTGAATTTCATATCAAAGAAGTCGTACAGTATAAGAATTTTAAGGACAGGCCCAGGATTCAACACCAGCCAGGTCGTCACAGCAAAGAGGATCAATAGTACACAGAGGAAACTCCCTGGAAAGATAAGCGGAAAAAACACACCTGAGTTTAGGGTCATAAATCTTAAATTAATTTCACTCGTGATATTATTGTAGGAGCCCATTAGGTGTCACCTTTGTGCTGTGGTGGAGGAGCACAAAACCGCAACACCAAGCCATGCTGGCTAGTTGTTATACAATACAGGCCAAAAGTTTGGACCCACCTTCTCATTCAATGCGTTTCCTTTTTATTTTCATGACTATTTACATTGTAGATTCTCACTGAAGGCATCAAAACTATGAATGAACACATATGGAATTATGTACTTAACAAAAAAGTGTGAAATAACTGAAAACATGTCTTATATTTTAGATTCTTCAAAGTAGCCACCCTTTGCTTTTTTTGATAACTCTGCAAACCCTTGGTGTTCTCTCAATGAGCTTCATGAGGTAGTCACCTGAAATGGTTTTACCTTCACAGGTGTGCTTTGTCAGGGTTCATTAGTGGAATTATTTCCCTTATTAATAAAAAAGCAAAGGGTGGCTACTTTGAAGAATCTAAAATATAAGACATGTTTTCAGTTATTTCACACTTTTTTGTTAAGTACATAATTCCATATGTGTTTATTCATAGTTTTGATGCCTTCAGTGAGAATCTACAATGTAAATAGTCATGAAAATAAAAAGGAAACACATTGAATGAGAAGGTGTGTCCAAACTTTTGACCTGTACTGTATATGTGAAATGTTTGCTTGTATGAAGATTTCTGGACCGTTATGGATTCTTTTATGTAACAACCAGAAAACCGTTTTCAGTAAGAAAAAAATAAATCCCATCAAAGGCAATGAGCAGAAGTGGGAGAGTTATTACTCCACTGTGCTACGGCGGCTGCAGCCCCCAGTGGCTTTAACGTTTAGGCTTAGTTGCTAAAGTTATATTTAACTAGAAAGGCCATGCCCAGGTCTAGAAAGGAAACTTCGGAGGGAACCAGCTACTAGATGGTTCGATTAGTCTTTCGCCCCTATACCCAGGTCGGACGACCGATTTGCACATCAGGACCGCTACGGGCCTCCACCAGAGTTTCCTCTGGCTTCGCCCTGCCCAGGCATAGTTCACCATCTTTACTTGTTAAAAAAGTAATGTGTTCATTGGCCCCTGATTTGGATCCGCTCCAAAATGCAATGGGTTCTTCCTTGGCCTGTGCTACACCCTTCCACCAAGTCTTTCCATAATACTGCTGATCCAAAAAAAAACGAAAATATAACCTCCTCGGCAGAAGTAATAAAGCTGAAAACAATGAAAAGCCATGCAATTTGTCATCATGAGCAGAGGTGTCAAGTAACGAAGTACAAATACTTCGTTACCTTACTTAAGTAGAAATTTTGGGTATCTATACTTTACTGGAGTAATTATTTTACAGCATACTTTTTACTTCCACTCCTTACATTTTCACGGAATTATCTGTACTTTCTACTCCTTACATTTTAAAAATAGCCTCGTTACTCATATTTCAGTTCGGCTTGTTTTCATTCCGGCTCGTCATCGTTCAAAAAAACACACAAAACCCCCTATCCAGATAAATCGCTCCATCCGGAGAGAGTGAATGTGATTGTGGTTGGATGAGAAGTATAAACATAGTCATTCCGACACCCTATTGGTTTGTACGCGATCCATCAAACCTGCACAGACCCGGTGCTTTAACGACCGTTATCTACCGGACCGAATAGCAACGCGGATTTCGGTGCCTTATTTAGGAGCCACTTAGATGCCTGCGCTTCTCTCTGATGCTCCGAAAACGGACGTTAGAGGGAACTGAAACATCGCCGCACGGGACGCTAGTTAACACTACAGTTGGCAGCAGCTAACGTTAGCCTACGGTTAGCTAGCAGCGGGAGTAAACACGGTTAAAACGGACAGCTAAACGGTGTAAAGTGTGTCTGTATTTCACTGGAGAGGATTGTAACACCAGACTGTAGCTGCCGTTGTCTGAAAAACACAGAAGAGATGTGTCACCTTTTTCAGCCCTTCTGAGTTTGCAGGTATGATTTTAATATAACATTATTATAGTCATATGATTTTGTACTAACGTTTTGGGGTTAAGCTGTTGTCCTTAATTTAATTGAATTGAAAAAACTTTATTAATCCCGATAGGGAAACTGGTTGTGGCATTGTTCCCCCTTACATCAGGGGTCTTGAACGTTTTTTAAGCCAAGGACCCCTTAACTTAAAGTGAGATGTAGCAGGGACCCCCTACTACATATTGTATGAAATTAAGTTGCATATTAAACGGGCCTACAATAACTGTTAGGGCAACCTAAAGCCTTCTTACATACCCTTTTTTCATAAGCTATTAAAATATTAATTGTTGGCATGATTTTATAAATCATATTTTAATGTTACATACTGTATGTGGCACAGTGAATCTAGGATTAACTGTATCTGTGGGCTGATATCTTAGTGACTACCTTACCTATAGGCCAGTAAGCCTATCATCAGTGGGAATTTATGTTTGCTAATAATATGTTGGAATTATGTTAAGGCATTTTAATTTTAAAAGACTCAAAGATAATAAAAAGACTCAAAAATTTACAAAAATTTGGAGGCCCCCCTGCAATGACTCTGAGGACCCCCTGTTGAAGATCTCTGCCTTACATTACTTTTACTTTTATACTTTAAGTAGTTTTGAAACCAGTACTTTTACACTTTTACTTAAGTAAAAAGCTTGAGTTGATACTTCAACTTCTACAAAAGTCTTTTCAAACCCTAGTATCTATACTTCTACTTGAGTAATGAATGTGAATACTTTTGACACCTCTGATCATGAGTCTGTATGCACCACCCTTTCATGCCCCAAATCGTCATCCTTGTACATTTTTGATGACTCACGATTGTAGTATAAGGGTTTCTTGTGAGGGTATCCCTTGGTGACCACCACAGCCATGATGATGTACTGGAAACCTGACAAGGCAAACACACTGGTGTCCTCCATGTTTGGCAGATTGTCTTCGCCAATACTTGTTGAATTGATTGGAACGTACCTAAAAAATAATAATAATAATAATAATAATAATAATAATACAGGGATGAACAGTGTATCAAAGTGCATGGGATGGTTTATCCTTTTCTAAATCTGAGATATTGGATGTTGTTCAGTGAATGTAAAAACAAATTTAACATCTTTTTTTAGGAAATTCTGAATTGAAATATACAGTAAGTTCTTTGCATGCGTGTCTTTTTACTGACCAGTCCTGTGAAGTGGTGACGAAGAGCGCAGCCAGCTGGCCCAGAACAATCACGCAGGTGTGGATGAAGAGGCTGCCAAGCACAGGCAGGGACAGCAGACTGGCTGAGGGTCTGGAGGGGTCCAGCTTGTCACTGGGGCCCCCTCTCCCCATCACAATGGCCAGTATTGTCACCAGACACAAGTCAGAAAAAAAGAACTGCCCGTCGGACAACGTCGTCCTCACCTGGACACACATCAAGAAGTCACGTTTCATTGCAAGTCCTGCAAGCAATGCTTTGGTGATCGGTATGGTGTGCGATACAGTGTCAGTGTGACATGTTGACAGCTGATAGAGATGCAAACAAATGTCTTTGGATGAAATTACATGAAATTGTTATGCTTACAATTTGTTTCAGCTTTTAAATTTTTTAATAAGAATTGACTTGACAGAAATACAAACGAATGGCAGCAATATGATAAACTTTTGAAAGTGAGAGTGTAATGAGCTCCACTGGTACTCACTGTGTAGAGGATGAGGACAGCACAGAACTGAATGAGGCTGTAACTGGCCATGTATCTAAAGAGACTGAAGGTGGTGACCAGAGAACACCGGCCCTCTCTGTACAGACAAGGAGAAAGTTAATATTTTAATGAGTTAGTTTTTTTTATTTTAATGAGATATTTAATGAGTTAATATTTTTTTCTGCTGCAGGTACGCTACCAAGAAAATTACTGGTTTGGTTTGTTTTCAAAGACGTCATCCATATTTACCCCGCTATTCTAACTCAGTGCTTCCTACTTCCTCACCTGATGAGCAGCGGCACACAGCTGATGTTTTCAGTCTTGGAAGTGAAAGGTGACGCAACTGAAGCCTCGGCTTCAGACAGAGAAACCCCGACATCAGCAGCTCTCAGGGCCCCGCAGTCGTTGGCCCCGTCCCCACACATGCCCACCTTGTAGCTGTGGTAGAGAGTATTATTTAAAGTGCTCATATTATACTCATTTTCAGGTTCATAATTGTATTTAGAAGTTGTACCAGAATAGGTTTATGTGGTTTAATTTTCAGAAAACACCTTATATTTGTTGTACTGCACATTACTGCAGCTCCTCTTTTCACCCTGTGTGTTGAGCTCTCTGTGTTAGCTACAGAGTGAGACATCTCACTTCTATTCCATCTTTGTTGGGAGTCACACATGCTCAGTAAGTAGTGCTAGCTAGTCAGTTGCAGAGCACGAGGGCGAGCCATGCTAGCAGCTAGGCGAGCATTATAACGTGTGTTCCAAAGTCTGTCTCTGAAGTAAAGGCTGGACTACTATAGAGAAGTTTGGAGCAGTTTGTGAACAGTGTTTTCTCTGGAAGATGACAAGTCCCTTTGAGGTGGACATTGGTCTTTTTCACTTTGTAAACCTATAACATGCACAAAAAGATATATATAACACAATAAAGGAAAGGGGAAAAGCCAAAAAGCACAATATGAGCACTTTAAGTCAAGTAGTAGCCCATTGTTTAATTATACAAATTATTAAAATGACAAATACTAACTTGTGATTATGTATCATGCAACTAAGGGAAGCCCTTAACTTCAGATGCAACATTTAATGTGGATTCCACAAACAGATGATAGACTGCTATACATAGCTATATAGAGTGTCAGTATCCCTTAGTACTTTATAGGCCTTTCCACTCTGATGAGAATAAAATAAAGTTAGTATCAGTTATGCATAACTGAAAACTTGAGCCCTTTTATGTCTGAACTTACTTAAGTTTCTGCAACTCCTTCACTAGCTGGGTTTTCTGGTCAGGAGCCATGCGTGCAAATACTGTGGCTCGCAGCAAAACCTACAAAGACAGCATGTCAAGAAAAGTTGACAAACAATTAATCCCATCTTAATTTTATAATCAACATCTTTGTTATTTAAGAATGTAAATGTTGCTTGAAATACAGGCTGACAGTATAATGCCTCAGTTTAAACCAAATTATAATTTTGTTAAAAGGTACTCTAAGCGATGTCACATGTTTTTTAGGCTACAACTTTTTTTGTCAAATACAGTAAACATCTCCTCACTATCTGCTAGCTGCCTGTCCCCTGAACACACTGTAAAAAAACATGGTCTCTGTAGACAGCCTAGGGTCCACACACACCAACAAAAACAAAGTGGTCCAACCGGGACCATGCAAACATACACAAACTGTGTTCCAGTGTTCAGCCAATAACGGACAAGAAGGATTTTGGGGGGGTGAAGCACAGAACGGAGGGGATGGGAGGAGGAGGAGGGAGGAGCGAGCTAGTCTTCATTTTGTTTGAAAATACTCTGAAACGTCACCCAACATGGCTTAGAGCACCTTTAAATCATTGTCCCTGTCACTACTCCCCTGGTTGTTGTACGCATGTGTCATTTGATTGGCAGATTAGGGGAATATAGTAGAATATTCCTGCTGGGATTACATAGCATACATTACCTTTGGCAAATACTCAGGGAAGTGATCACAGAGGGCAGCAATGCATCGCTGTGTCAATGTTTTCCATTGACACAGCGATGGCTGTGTATTAACACCAGATTGTTTTGCAGCGCACATAGAAAATAGAGAGCTAGGTGACCGTGAGGATATATTTGCTGAATTTGGCAAAAAGTGTTTTGGATCAGCATCTCTTACTGCACCTTTAACCAGACTGACGAGCAGTCAGTGTACTGCAGTGTGTTTGAGCAGGACGGACCTGAGTGATGACGTCCCCTTGGTCTTCCAGGCTGAACCTCAGGGTGGGTATGGACTGGGCAGTGGGGGGGGTTGCATTGACGAATATCACCTTGTCATCAAACCCTACCATCCCACAGCTTTTTGCTACATTGACTGCTGTTAAAATGTTGTCCCCTATGTAAAGAAAGACAAAACGGGATTTGATGATGATGTTGATGGCATTTAAGATGCCTGCAATAATAATGCCTTCATGATAATAAAAAAAGTGCAAAATATATCTCACCAGTGACCATGACACTGCGACGGTGTGCCACTTTCAGCATGTTAATAACCTGGGCACTCTCTGGCTTCACCAGATTCTTCATCATCATCAAGCCCAGGAACTGCATGTCTTTCTCTACCTCCGCTCTGTGGAAAGACAAACTGTTGCATTTACAACACGCTTCAGGTGTAGAGAAATTCATTTTTAAGGAGCTTTGGAGCCACAGATAAGGGTTCTCACCGTTTAATGGTGCTTAAGTCAGTGTTCCTGTGTACTGGTTTATAAGCGAGTGCAAGAACTCGGAGACCTTCACTGGAGAAACTGTGCAGTTTGCTGGAGAACTCCCCCGGCACTGTTAACATAAAGCATCCTGTTTAGTATAAATGTAATGTAAAAGAGTAGACGCAATGCAAAATACATTTCAATCCAAATCACTTAAAAGATATCCTGCACCATAGTTGAATATTAACACATGGTATAGTATTACTAAATTATTAATATTAGGTTACTGACCAGTTTCTGCTCGGCAGAGGCTAGCCACCATTTCTGGGGATCCTTTCATGAATGCGAGAGCTGAGCGTGTGCCGCGGGCCACCGTCACCACACTCATCCTCTGCAGTGCCGAGGAGAAGGCAAACCGCTGAACAATGGCCACCGCCTCGCTTGTGGACTGACAGTCAAATGAAAGAGAAGAATATCAGTTATGCATAACTGAAAACTCTAGACCGATATTGACTAAGAAGTGGAAGGGACTTAGTGCTGATGTACCAACTTTTCTTCACCTAATTTGAATTTAAGTAATGGAAAGATCAATAGCTGTAAAACAGCAGTTAGGGGGATTTGAGAGTAGTCTCGCTTTGGCAGACCTTCCTGCACAGCGCTGTGGAGGAGGGTCTGGCTAGTCCACACAGCATTCCAGCATGGGAGAAAAATGTGCTCTGGTTTATTGGCATTTCTTTAAACCAATCACAATCGTCTTGGTGGCACTAAGCACTGGACGGAGCCCCGGTGCCGCTGCAAAATAGCCTCTGGAAGGAACTTGTTTTGGTGGATTGGACAGATAGTCTAGCTAGCTGTCTGGATTTACCCTGCAGAGATCTGAGGAGCAGTTAACCATAGTCCTCACAAATCAACTGGATTTTAAAATTATAACACAAAGAAAGCGTAAGGTAACAGACATCTGGCCGAAAAGAGCGAAATATGGCGGAATTTCAGGCGGCACTGGAGCAATCCCGGAAGGGGAACGTCGTGGATATAGACTTCTATGTGAGTGATGGTAGGGACACTCACAGCTCCTTGAGCTTGAGGCTGTTGAGTAGGCGGACTCAAAACAGCCAAAACCCTGTTGCCTCCAAACTCTGCATCCACCACATTTCCATCTCGCTCTGGCTCCTGGAGTGTCTGGGAAAATATACACAAAGATACTGATTTAGATTAATATTATAAAAGAAGTTCACAGTGAGATGATATGTTATGCGTGGGAGAATGGATCTGCAGTCGCTTGAGGCACTTTAAAACAAAAAGTGGTTCTTGCAATGTCCCTGGTGTGCAAACAATGTTTTTTTAATAAAAATATTTGCAATATCTGTTCACACTGACAAATGGCCAAAATGGAAGTCATGTTTTACAATTGTGTACCTCATACAAACAGAATAATTTTAATATTGGCATGTACTGTATTTACAAATTATTTTAACTAACTTCAAGTCAAGCTTGGGGCCTGGTATCCTCCTAAATCAAACCAAATTTAGGTTTTTAGTTTTGTTATACTGTGGTGATGTAATTGATTTACATGCATCTTCATCACTTTTGAAAAAACTGGATGCCTTGCTGTTTGTAACTGGTGCAAGCTTCTGTATACATCATTAATGAAATGGCTCAATGGACTTCACTTTGTTTAAAAAGAGGAAAAACCCATTTGTTAATTTTTTATTGCAAAAGCTTTACTGGTTAAATTACCGCAGTACATATCCAGCTTACTGACATATTACTCCAATAGCTTTAACACTAGATCATCAGAGAGAGTTCTTCTCATGGTCCCAACCATCCAAAAAGAGCTGGGTTCATTTGCCTTTTCCTTTCACGCAGGGCATACCGGACTTGGAATCTTTACCCTCTCTTAAAAGCTTTACGAACATTGTTGTTGCTTTTAACAGGTGCAAGTATTGTCATTACTTCGAAGTCCTCATGGGGGCGACAGAAACTATGCACGATAGCTTTAATGGTGCACTATGAGTTCCTGCATGGTCATTCCTGTTGATGTTCCAAGTAACTGTCAAACAAAACAGAGCAAGCTCGCCCCTCCCCCCCATGTTTCTTTAACTCTCATGACTAACTCACTAATGGCCTTTTTAAGCTTCTGCGTAGAAGCAAGGGGATACCCCCGCGGACCCCTCCGCGTCTACGCCGGACCCTACGGCGTAGCCTGACGTGCACCTCTCGAAAAATGTAACTGGCTTGGTAGCATTGTGTTTCCCCCGACTTGTTTCCTGGTTCTCCTTCTCCGTAAACAACATGAAATCAAGGAGAGGGTTAACTTCTCCTGCTCCAGATTTCCCACCGTGGTCAGAAAACTCAGGAGAGACTCTTTGGTTCTCTCACTAGGACTCTAGAGCAGGGGCGGACTGGGACAAAGGTTCAGCCCTGGCACTGTAGCCACACCAGCCCACATCACCACGCCCATGTGCATTCACTAATTACATTTGTGTACAGATGGTGAAATAATATAAGCAGTACCTTATGTAACAGATTTTTAAACATGTAATGTAAGTAACTGGCAAACAATGCAAACTCATTTTTAAAGAGCATACGTTTAGAACAAATGTACACATCTTGCCTGTTTATGCCGTTTGTATACTGTCATTCTCTACAGTATGTTGTTCTTTGTTGTCACTGTCTGTTTGATTGTCCATGTTTTTTTGTTGTACATAATGTCTGTCTGGTTCTCCATCTTTTCATCTGTTTTAACTCTCTAATTCTTCAATTTAAATATGTTTTTATGGCTGTGATTTTACTTCAGGGTTTTTCCTTGCTCAGAATAGCATGAACAGGGCTTTATGGTAACTTTTTCTCCCCAAGGAGCACGTTTTGCTCCCAAGTTGAAAATTGTAGGATTGACTTACATAGGCTACTGCTTTTGCTGTTAAATTGTACAATAACACAATCACGTTATGGAAACAAAATGTTGTGAAGTATAATCTACATTCTATTGATGAAAAATCATCAGTTCAATATAGCCTACAGTGTAAAGGACCACCACAGTTTATGCATACATGTGAACCGCAGATTAATTGCAGAGTTTAACCTCCATAGTGTAAAACTAAACACTACATGAATGAGGCACAGCAGAGAGTCGGAGCAGAACGACGCTGCTTGTTGAGGGTTTTCATGTGTACGCCTACACTTCACATCAGGCGTTAAAACCAACTGTACCAAAACACCGAATTAGAAAACTATTTAACGCGACAACGAGACGTTTTTAACCTCAAGTTTTTAGTCTCAATTTAATACTGATGCCGTCAGAAGTCGGAGCTCCCGTCAATTTGAGTAACCTCTGATTGGGTCGGTCGGCCCATCACGGGACCAGGCCGGCCATTGCCGACTGGCCAAATGCTTTACTCTTATTATTATTATTATTATTATTATTATATCATTATAACCATAGTGAAATGGTGCAAGCGATAAAAACCCGTCCTATGCGCTGTCGGCCTGTAAAGACAATTTATTTGTATATTAAAAAAATATATATGACCGGCCCACATTTAAAAAATGGTCCGGCCCCTCTGGCATTTGCCAGAATTGCCAGATGGTCGATATTGACTAAGAAGTGGAAGGGACTTAGTGCTGATGTACCAACTTTTCTTCACCTAATTTGAATTTAAGTAATGGAAAGATCAATAGCTGTAAAACAGCAGTTAGGGGGATTTGACGTAAAAGCTCTGCTGATCAGTCAATATGAGAGTAGTCTCGCTTTGGCAGACCTTCCTGCACAGCGCTGTGGAGGAGGGTCTGGCTAGTCCACACAGCATTCCAGCATGGGAGAAAAATGTGCTCTGGTTTATTGGCATTTCTTTAAACCAATCACAATCGTCTTGGTGGCACTAAGCACTGGACGGAGCCCCGGTGCCGCTGCAAAATAGCCTCTGGAAGGAACTTGTTTTGGTGGATTGGACAGATAGTCTAGCTAGCTGTCTGGATTTACCCTGCAGAGATCTGAGGAGCAGTTAACCATAGTCCTCACAGATCCACCGGATTTTAAAATTATAACACAAAGAAAGCGTAAGGTAACAGACATCCGGCCGAAAAGAACGAAATATGGCGGCAAAAGAAAGAACAGTCCAAACCATCAGCTGAAAACAGAAAATGTGTAGAGAGAAAAAAAATCTTTGCTTTTATGATGCACTCCTCAGAGAGCAAATGATTGTTCCAGAAGTTGTTCCTTTTGATTTGAGATGATGGTCATTGAGGTTTATAGAGTCTTTGCAAGTGGAATTGCCAGATGGTCAATCCGCCCCTGCTCTAGAGTCTGTACTCGCTCCAAAGCTAACTGCCGTCACCAAAGCACAAGTATAAACATCAGGCCACTTACGTAGGCTCAGGCGAAAGCTCTGCGTGGAGCCTGGGCAGAACCATAATCCAGCCTGTACTGTCACTAACCCCCCACCCCCTCCCCCATCCATCTTGTCGGTGATTGGCTGGAATGTTTGTTGTATTTAGGTGCACAGCCTAGTGTTTGTTTGACGTTTATGACCCCCGTGTTGTCTCCCGAGACCGGGTTTTTTCACAGTGTATTCAGGGGGCAGGCAGCTAGCGGATCAAAGAGAGATGCCTACAATTTGAGACAAAAATTAAATAGCACTGAAACCATGCAGGAACTCATAGCGCACCTTTAAATGACAAAAGGGTTTTTACCCGGTTATAGTCAAGTACCTCTTGAATTAAATAAAATAACTTTATAGTGTCATACCCAACCAGTGGACTCGACCATCTTGAGCTCCAGAGGGTCTCCGAGGGGCTGTCCTTGCAACAGCGTCACAGTGTGACAGCAGGCCAGGCCTGAGAGCATGGGGCCTGGGGGCAGGAGTCTAGGATCTGGCACCAGCTCCGAGAAACCAGCATGTCCCCCCTCCATCACCCCCCACACATCCATACCGTCCTCCGTAAGAGTCCCTGTCTGGAGAAACAAAAGTACTCTGATGAAAGGCAACATCAACATGTGGCCACAGCTGCTCTCCACATACACAGTAGACTTTAGCTAATGGATTACCCCTCACCTTGTCAAAGCAGAACACTGAGACCTTTCCACAGATGTTGATGCGTGGTGGACTGGTGCAGAAGATGCCCTGGCTCTTCAGCCTGTGTTGGGCATATACAGTGCCAGTGGTGATGGCTGCAGATAGGGCAGGAGGCACTGCGATGGTCACCACATCCAGGCTCATAAGCACCAACTCCAGCCAGGTCGCCTGGATACACACCCAGAACAAGTCAGTGATATCACGCTCTTTATTGTTTTATTGACAGGCCAGAAAAGAAAGACAGGCCAGATCTGAAAGGACCACAAAGCTTAAATGTCTTTGAAAATTGTGGCAGAAAAATACTGTTAAGAGTTTATTAATGTTCAATTATAATTTAATTATAGGTTAAAACAAAAAGGCTTGAAATACATAACCCTGAGTAACTCAGTTGTAGATACAGATAATATTAACTTCTTCATACACTCTTGAAAGAAAATTAAAATACTGTTAAAGTTTACCAAAAATACCAAGGATGATTTAATTAACAGAATCTTGTTAAAACGGAAAAAGGTTGGATGAGGATACAAAATGGAGCTGACCAGGTTACCTTTGGCTGTGAAAAACCCTGAGGATGAGATATAAGCAGGAGAACTGCCATGACTTGGAGAGCAAACATAAGATCTCAAAGTGCTCCAGTGGCATTTCCTTCTTAACAAATTTCTGTGTACAGTGTTACTCACACAAAGTATTGTGTGTATCCTTGAAGCCTAAATAAACGCATCAACTTACATTCAGTGGAATGGTGTGACACCATTGGCAGGACTGTGTATTGCGTATCCTGTGGTCATGTTTGCATAAGTGCATCCTTATGTGTGAGACAGACAACATGGGTCCCTGCTCATAGGAGAACTGCTTCATAGCACGGCTAGAGGTCCAGAACTCCACAGGTTACCTTTAACTCTTAACTGACATCTCGCTTAAATGTTACAGACTCACATCCTCTGGGCTAGATTTATCAAGTCTAATTGGGCGCAAAGACGGACGTAACCGATGCAGGATATTTACTAACAGGGACACTTGGGTAAAATCTCAGATTGTCCTCCACATGAGCGAGAAGAGACAAGTTGCGCTTTCAATATGCTATGTTCGTGGGAGGCTCGTGGGGAAAGTGGGAGTTCCACCCAAAAAGGTGGGAGGATAAGCACAAAGGGCACCTAATTATATATATATATATATATATATATATATATATATATATATATATATATATATATATTATATATTCATATTCCGTGGTATTTACAAAGGGAAATTCTCCGCCTCTTAAAGCAGGTCTAAACCAGCCGCAGTCGAGTTTCCTCGTAGACCTTTATGTGCTGGTGAAATGGCAACAGTAATCTGAGCAAGACGAAGACATAGGCGAGGCTGAAAATATGTTTTAACACAAGAATCACACTTTGTCAGTGAACACAACATCATTTAGTGTTACAGATCGAGCAGCCGTGCAGTATTAGAGTTACTGGAAGAAATCAAAGATGACATTGAATCTCCGACTCATCATTTCAAACAGTCCTAGCATCAGCAGTGGGAATATCTCAGTCTGCACTCAGCCGTATCATAGCACAAGTACCGCTTCGCTACAGCGCAATCTACGGTATAGTGGGCGGAGAAAGACACTGATTGGCTGATGGGTGTCAGGGTTAATAATTACTACGCAAAATGTGGAAGCATAGCGTGCGCTATTACCGAACTCACATAAACAGACGCAGCGCAAACTGTGCTAGTGTTAGTAAATCAGGCCCTCAGTGTCTCTACTCACCGGTGCTTGTGACCACAGCAACAGCACCGCTGCCTCCCGGCCCTCCCCCTTTGGCCTGAATGAGCTGGGTACCACAGAATAGGGTGTGTCTGCGCTCAGTCTCTGAGCTGTACCTCCCCTCCCCAGCTAGCAGTGGCGTCTTTAGCACTGGGACACTTTCACCTGGACACAGGAAGGATGAGAACAGGTGAACACAGTGGCACCTCACAGGAAGATGTAGAACAAGCTGGAGGCACAGACTGTGAAAAGAGTTGGCATCACGTACTTAATGAATGCCATTTGCAAAGGCTTTTATCTTGATGCTGAAATGGTTTTAAGGAACAGAAACTGGATTTTTCTAGCCAGAAATTATATTGAATTGCAATTTGGTTTCACTTTAGTTTTTGCTGAGTGGTATGGAACCAGTTAAAATTTTCCAAATTATGCTCATTTTTAGGTCCATCCATGTATTGTGGGTTTCTAATAGAACAAGTTTACATGCTTTAATGTTCAAAAAACGCATTATTTTTCTCAGGCTCTGTTTTAGGGCCTGTCTCTTTAAGACCCCCTCCCAAAAAGGCCCATTCTGCTCTGATTGGGTGTTCCACTATGAGGGTCTGCACCGTAATAGCTGTTTGGATTCACAATTAAGGTGGAAAATAAGTTTTGTGTTGTGTAGATTTTAAAACATATGGTATCAAAACGGGCATCAAAACTGAGGTATCGAAATTGGCAATGCCCAGCCCTATATATATATATGACTTCACAACCGTAAGAAAGTCCTGATGGCTCATTTAAAGGCACAGTTTCCGAATACGGGCTGTGTGCATTTCTCTGTGGATTGAGCGTTTTGATACTTACCTACTTATAGTATTTATATAGCACCTCAAACCTGCTTTCTAATCAAAAAAGACACGGGAATCTAACGTTTTACAATACCATATTCACTGAGGGGCTGGAAATCAAAGGCCTGAACCCTCACCACCACAAGGTCATGTGCCAGTTAATCCCTTTGATGAACTAGCACCAATGTGCAGTCATCTTGAAAATCACTTTTGATGGCCAATTTGTGACTCTAATTAGCCTCAAGGTTTTGAAATGTAACATAACCCCAGCTTTTTAAAATAAATCCTATATAAAAAGTGAAAAATCGTTACGCTCTGCCTTGTATTGTGGTTGAGGTTTGTTGGTCACCTGTGAGCATGCTCTCGTTGACCAGACACTCCCCAGCCAGCAGGGCTGCATCACAGGGCAGCAGCAGACCTTCCTGAGGGATGATTAGACAGTCGCCGGGGGCCAGCTCCTCCGAGCTAACAAGCTCCTCCACTGAGAAAACACACAACCAGGAATAAATGTCCTTGTAGAGTGTTCTGGGTTTAATGCAGAATAACTTGACTTAAAAAAGGAAAAATGTTCTTTCAAAACATTCATAAAAGGCTTCACGGTTATTTGCTTACAGTGGCAGTGGGAACTGGGGACAGCCATACTATATTTTTCCGAGCCCTGTAAGCTGGTTTAGCTAGTTAAAGGCTTGCTACCGTGATGCTGATGTCTGCCCATAGAATGGTGAATTTTGAAGAAACTAACTCCTCCCAACCTCAACATGGAGAATAGGCTATTACACGTGTGGTATGGATCTTTAATGATTCTCCTAGCCTTTTTTTCTTGCAGCTCCCGGTGTAAATATCCTTTAGATAGGGTGGGGCACTGCCTACTATATGTTCAGCCAAACAAAACCCTCTCTGCAGGGCTCACAGTCCTGTTCGGTGCCATTTCCATACCAGTCAGTGATGTTCCCCGTAGAAGACACTATCAATGGTGCAGAAATAGAAATTCCTCAGTATTTTAGGGGATCTGTGATTTGGTGACTGTGGAGGCCATTTGAGTACAAAGAACTCATTGTCACGTTCAAGGAACTAGTTTGAGAGGATTTGAGCTTTGTGACATGGCGCATTATCTTGCTGGAAATAGCCATTACAAGATGGTTAGACTGTGGTCAAAGCAGGATGGTTAGCAACAGTACTCGGGTGAACAAAATAAATCCTAAAATATATATATATACGTATATATATATATATACGTATATATATATATACCGCATAACAAATCCACATAGATCATTTTCTGAAACTACAAGAAATTCACATTAGGAGAAGAATAGATTTGCAAAAACCCACCTCCTGAGTTTCTTCGTATTGTGACATTTGTGACCAACCGGGCCATGTTGTGAAGAGTTACGCTTTGCTGTGGAGTACGGTCAAATAAGGTTTATATTTACCATCCATTACCTGAGCTAAGCACATAGATTTTAATCAGAATGAATATCCCACTACAGGCTCACCTTGCGGGTCTCATAAAGTGAGAGACCGATGGATAAAATGGAGATAATGAATATACAAATGGCGTAATAATAGTAATTTTCGAAAATCCACAGGGTGATGCTGAACAATTGGAACACATAGAATGGGTTGAGGACCTAAAGTGGACAGATCAAAAGAGAGACAGAAGGAAGGAGCAAATTCAAGTTGATACTTCACCTGGATTTGGAACAAAATATCACTTCAAACATTCCAAACCATCATTAATTCATTATTTCCATCTCACCTCCTCAAACAGCAGTTTCACGTAAGACTTCACCTGCACATCAATAAGGTTCGGCCCATACATGCGTCTCCTGAAAGAATTCACGTGATGAATTACTCAGCAGTGCCCTTTGAGATTAAAGAGTCTGTTTATTTCCCCATGCATGCTTCCTCTCCTACCTGAGGCTTTGCTCCAGGTGACTCAGGCCCGTTTGGAAGCCATACAAGTCATTGCAGGTCCAGTCCTCATTGAGGACACTACAAATAAAGATGGAAGGTTTCAACATTATAGTTAATAAAAAGGAAATATTTTACTTTGTGCTGTCAGTTAAACGCGTTATTAACGGCGTTAACGCAAACCCATTTTCACGGTGTCAATTTCTTTATCGTGAGATTAACATTCTTTTTGGCCTAGCAAACTTTGTAATTTTTTTTCACATGCTGTTGCAACAACTATTAACGTTAGAAAAACTACAACTACCACACCGGATCTAGCTAGACCGGAAACAAAACAACAGGCACTCCGCACACACTGGTTCGGGCTGGCAAGCCGGCCAAAGAGTAGCTAGCAGGCTAACGCTACGTTTTGAGTGAATGGCGAGCGCGAGACGCCGAAATGGATGCCAATACAATTCTGAATGGAAAGTTTATTTATAAAAAGTTGCCAAATGGTTCCATTGACGAGACCAAAGTGATGTGTGTGTTTTTGTTGTTGTGAACTGAGCTATCATCGCAGCACATCCAGTCTGGAATACCACCTGATGGCCGAGCACACAGCCGATAAAAAAATAATGGGACAAAAAGAAATCAAGGGGACATTTAGAATAGATATAAATGTGTGATTAATTGCGAGTTAACTATAACATTAACGCGATTAATCACGATTAAATACTTTAATCGTTTGACAGCACTAATTTTACTTTCTAGCTGTTTATTGAGAAAATAACTGAGAACAATAAGAAAGTAGTAGTGCTTAAAAACAGTCTTGATACAAATATACAGGATGAATCTAGCTGCTCAGTACTCAGTGCTATGTTCCTCTTTTTCCTGTTTTAGTACCTGACACGACAGAAAGCCCCTTTCCTGCCCAGCCAGATGTAGCGCAGTCCATTAAACAGGTAGTAGCGCAGCAGCGTTTTCTGTAAAATAATAATGGTCACTTTCAGTCTGGTAAAAGAAGATCACTTAGCACATCATTCTGCCGACTTCTTCCTTACCTCCTCATTGTACAGCTGAACTGTATCTCTCCATTCAATTTCCTCCAGCTCTGCCACCATTTCCAAACTGAAAGGGACAAAGCAAGTAGGTCAGGGGTCTCAAACTCACTTTACCTGGGGGAGGCTGGAGGCAGGGTCTGGCTGAGGCTGGGCCGCATCAGGTTTTCCACAAGAAAAGCTTTGTTAAAAAAATTCCAATCTTCTCAAATCTCTTTATTTTTATTATTTATATTCTGTTATCCCGCCGCCTACGCATCACTTTGATTTTTTTTGTCAGAGAGAGAGACCTCATATTAGTGCCATTGATGTGTGTGTATAAATGTATATATACGTTTTTTTTTTAAATAAACCGTTAAATAGCACTTTCTGGAGAGTTTTGTGCAAAGAAATGGAGAAATTGAGTCTTACATGATATGTGCAAAACTGCAAGGTTAAGAGCCTATAGTCTGCATTGTTGTAGTATTAGCAGGTATTAGGGTATTTAGCATTTACATTACTGTTAATCAGTCATCACGTGATTACACATTATATTATTACGTTATGTAGTTGACCCGCGGTGGTGAATTGTCTGCAGTTCTGGGAGGGTTGTTGCCGTGTTCTGAGAGAGCCCCAGCCCAATTTAACCCCTGGTTATATACATTTATACACATATATATACATATAATGTCCCGCTGGGCAGCAACTTAAAATAAGTGAAGTGTTGTGAAGGCAGCGCGCTGGGACGAAGGTCTGCATGTGCCCAATAGAAACGAGGCAGCCAGCGGGCACGGAAGAAACCACTCCATGACAACGCTGCTGTAACTTTCCCTCACTGAGGAATGTTTCTCTGCTTGCATCAAGCCCGGCCGATGTCCCGCCACCAGCTGGCTGTCCCGTCACACTGAAGCTTCTGACAACATCGGAGAAAATGTGCAGTTGGCCATCAACGTTTGTAAAACTGCCCATATTCAAACTCTACACAGTTTATTTATCGCATAAAAAAGTCTCAATAGTGAATTTAGTGGTGGAATAGCAGATGAAAATTGTAAAAAGTTTCCAGTTGTTTGCTGCTGCTAATACGGCAAATTCCCGATCTAGATAGCCCATAGAATCGATTGCTTTTTTATAATAGCGCGGACACGCACCGCGCGTTGAGATTGTGTGTGTGTGTGTGTGTGTGTGTGTGTGTGTGTGTGTGTGTGTGTGTGTGTGTGTGTGTGTGTGTGTGTGTGTGTGTGTGTGTGTGTTAGTGTGTGTTAGTGTGTGTGTGTGTGTGTGTTGTGTGTGTGTGTGTGTGTGTGTGTGTGTGTGTGTGTGTGTGCGTCCTCGAGATCTGACCACACACAAACACACGTAGAGCTACCCACACCCATGTTTCTACTGTTGCTTAATTAAATATAACAGCAAAAGAGAGAAGTTGTCAGAGTCGTGTTTTAAACAGACACACCTGGGGCGAAGTTGGGAACCAGAATCTGCTTTAAATCCAGTCCTAATCTAGTCCTCACTAACACGGGCCCAGTTATAGTAACTACATGAAAACTTCACTGTTGTTGCATGACATGTGGTTTGTGTTTAGCCTCCATCATCATTTTCTATCATGTGAAACCAGAGCCAGCCTAGTGGTGAATCCAGACAGATGCTTAACAGTGTGCTCCTCAGCAGTCTGCTCCCCCTGCTGTTCATAAGGAGCCTCTGCACCCCTTTGGTTTCAGACCCTCCCCCCAGCCTTTGGGCCACGCCTCCTCATTTACATTGACATGTGTCAAGTCCAAATGAAAAGGCAATGTTAAATGGAAATTGAAATTCAAAAGCCAAATGAAAATTAAAATCCAATGTTAAATTGAAATTCGCTCTGTTTTCCCTTTGGACTTTCAATGTCTCTTTGGACTTTCAATTTGAATTATGAATAAATATTTCCTCCATACAAACTATCATCCCACGGGCCTCAATTGGCCCATTTGAGTTTGAGACCACTGAAGTAGGTAGAGGCTGCATACAGTTTTTTTTTTACTTTTATCAGTTTTTTTCAGATATGTGTTGATAAGCTAAATGTGATGCTGTGAGAGGATAGAGACATTTAGCTGACCTGCTGCAATCCATCTCCTCCGTGAGGACCTCCACCACATGCTGCTGGCCAAAACTGTCCTGAAGGAAAGACGACACCGATACATGTGTGATTGCTGGGAACTAGGCACTTGACCAACCAAGATATACAGTGAATCAGAGCACAACACATAATACTGCCACAGACATGGTCCTCTCTACCATCTTACACTAACATTCATGCTTGGTGATCAGAATGTCATGAGACAGAACCGATAAATATAGCTAGTTGTATGTTAATGTGGAAAAGACTAAAAGCATTTCGGATGTGAACCTTTTTAATTAACATTTCAGTGCAGGAGGTTTTATTAAAAGAACCTAGAAGGATAATGTGAGACAAAGTAAAATGCAGGTCAGATGAAATTCTTGCAATGCAAAGACAAAATGCCAGGTGTCAAGTTGGTTTTAAATCTAAGTAGGAATTAAGTCATTTCATCACTGTTATTAGCAGAATATCTGCCAAAGCCAGAGGGCAGGAGCAGCAGCGGGCCAGGACAGCAAGCTTTGGGCGCCAGTGAAACACAATCAGAAGAACACCCAAGGACAGCACGGCAGCCAGACGACACAACCACAACTGCCAGCGCACCCACTTATACCCCTGAACATCCTGTTGGGGCAAAGAAGTCAGACAGTCCATTCAGATTCAAACAAAGGTTCATTTCCATACAGCTGGTATATCTGCACCCATTTTACATGATAAACCGCCACTGTGGTTAAAAGTGATACCTGAAACCAGTGTGACAGAAAATTTTCAAAACCACTGATTTCTCTGTATCCATTACAGTTTTTTCCGGTTGCTAAACGACAGGGGGAACAACTGGAGTCACGTGTGCAAAACTCTAACTCCAGTCTGCTCTACCTACAGACACCTGAGCTAAACAGCAGCTGCAAAACAGGCTCAGGGTGGCCAAACACTATGTACAATCCTCACTGAGATAACACACACACACACACACTGAGATAACACACACACACACACACACACACACTGAGATAACACACACACACACACACTGAGATAACACACACACACACACACTGAGATAACACACACACACACACACTGTCACCCAGAACACACTGAGGGTAAAAACACTAGCATCAAACACCAATACAGAAAATACAAACTTTTTCATCTTTACAGTTTGAACAATTTGAGTGACTTGACACTACTCAATAGTTTATTTAAGGAAAAGATATAGATTGTATAATATACCAATTTTTACATAAGGTAAAAAAGAAGGAATGAACATCAGCAGTTTTCTTCAATAAAGTATTTAGTCTCTAGTAATTTATGGAATTACTGGGTAAAAACACTAAAGGTCCATACGTAACAGTACCAGAGAATAGTGTGACTAATCCTGCCTCTCTCCAGCATCATGTGGCAAGTTTTCTTCATCACATTGGATGTCTTCATCATCTCTAAATACTAATGAATGTGGTGTTTCTATTGCTTTCACCTCCATTACTTTCTGATAAACAGTAAGAACACAGTTTTACTATAGTAAAGATATAGTGTTTTTATACATAACCTCAGACATCTTACCTGGACATGTTGGTATCTTTGATCTTTTACCTGTTTCTCTCAAACGGTACAGTGTATAATTGTTTCATTCTTATTTGGTGTTTGTATATAAAAAAAGTCTTTCTGATCTTTCTCTGTATAAATACCATATATGTTCACTAACTAGTCTATAATAAGACACCTGCTTAGGCTTTCAGCTAAAACTGCAATCAGCAGTGTTTGATAGGCACCAGACTGAGATCTATTCTGTGTTGAATGTGTGGTTAACAGTGTTGACAGCAGTGTGTTAGCATCTGAACAAAGTGCTGTAAATCTACAGTGTTGTGCAGGTTGAGGTTAAAGTCCTGGGATAAGTGTGGAGAGTTTAGAAAACTGTGTTCAAGCGATGAGAAACCAACTAGAGTCTGGTCCACATGAACTGCTGCTGTGCAGACTGGAGTCAGAGTTTTGCACACGTGACTTGTGTCGTTTTGGCAATTGGAAAAAACTGTAAACAGAGCAAGAGTATAGAGACCATGCACATCTCTAAGTTCTACATCCACAGGTGTCATTGTACATTTTCACAACACATTCAAGCAAGCTAAGCACACTAGCTCTTTCACCCGTCTTATCTGTCAACAAAGACTGCAACTTCACTTATATTTGCTGTATTTTCCCCATTGTTTTCCTCTTTTATTTTATTTTCTTTACCATATCTAAGTCTTGGATGCAAACATAATTTGCAACACGTATGGCCATTGTTGGTATAGCAGTAAAAAAAAATGTGGAGGCTCTTACCATGTGAGTGTCCGGACTGAGCAGGAGTGGGTGACGGAAGTCCGCTCTGCAGCTCCACCACAATACCTACAGAACAGGTACGCACTGTTAACACAACTATCCTCTCACAACATTTGAACTAAGCACACAACACACACCCTCAAACTCAATACTAACAAAACACCCTCTATCGAGTCCATGGCAAATTGCAATAGGAGGATACAATACAAATACAGTCAAACTTTAGGAATATATGTGAAATTGTGGGAGGTTACTATAACCTGTAAACACAGGTACAGTAAGTAGTTAGTTTAACCTGATGCTCGCTTCCTCATCTATCTAACCCATTTTTGGCAAACCCATCAATACATTTGACAGTTTTACTCTCCCTTGGCACCAACATACACGTATCAGTCTTATCAAAGATTCCACACATCAAAATAAATTCAAACACTTAGTTAAACATCAAGTTATCACTAAGGTAATAGTTTCCTCATGATAAGAGTACGTTGGTTGTGAAGGACACCAGAACAAGGGTTATATTATTCTGTCCTACTTGTTGCTAAGTCAATATTTTAACGTTTGTCATTACTTTCAGATTCCCAGTCAATATTCTAAGTTACTAAGTCAATATATTGAGATACTAAGTCGATACTTTGAGATATTGATTCAATATATTGATAATGTAAGTCAATATTTTAAATGTTCTTATTGGTTTGAGATTCTTAGTCAATATTCTGAGTTACTAAGTCAATATATTGAGATACGGAATCAATATAGTGAGATGTTGAATCAATATATTGAGATATCTATGTCAATATTTTGAGATAAGTCAATATATTGAGATTCTAAGTCAATATTTTACATTTTCTCATTACTTTGAGATTCTTAGTTTATATTCTGAGATACTAAGTCAATATGTTGAGTGGTGACTTGAACTTATACTATATCTAAAATGTGTTAACTTCTACTCGGCAGAGGCAGATTTACCGAAGGGATCCTTTAAAAGGTTTAGCTACTTTACAGTTGATTATTACCTGATATTTAATCCGCATATTTTTTTATTTTATTTTTTCAAAAAGGAGCACAAAAAAACGACATTATAGAACGGCTTGTTTATTGCTAGGCAAAATTAAATGATTTATTAAAAATGTAACAACAATAACTTATAACAATAGCTTATTTCACCAGTAAGTTCCTGTTAAACGACAAAAACCACTAGATGGGAAAAAGGTATTTTACAAAAACTTGGAATGCAGCACGAGACTGGCGAGGCGAATTTCAAGTGAACGCAACATCTGTGTTTTTCCGACGACAGCGCATAGACTGTTATGCGAAGGCAGCTGCACACTGTCATACGTTCCTCTCCAGTGAAATACCTCTTATATACTGTCTATGTGAAATACAGACACACTTTTACACCGTTTAGCTGTCAGCATTTTAACTGTTTACTCCAGCAGCTAGCTAACGATTGGCTAACGTTACCTGCTGTTGAGTGTAGTGTTAACTAGCGTAACATGCGGCGATGTTTAGGTTGCCTCTAACGTCTGTTTTCGGAGCATCAGAGAGAAGCGCTGGCATTTCAATGGCACCGAAATCCGCGTTGAAATTCGGTCCGGTAGATAACTGTCGTTAAGGCACCGGTGCCGTATTAGCACCGGGTCTCTTGCTTTCTGTCAACGATGTGGCGAGGAGGTAACGTTAAGGCGGAGTTAGGCTGGGTCTAACGTTAGCTGGCTGGGTCTAACGTTAGCTGGCTGGGTCTAACGTTAGCTGGCTGGGTCTAACGTTAGCTGGCTGGGTCTAACGTTAGCTGGGTCTAACGTTAGCTGGCTGGGTCTAACGTTAGCCGGCTGGGTCTAACGTTAGCCGGCTGGGTCTAACGTTAGCCGGCTGGGTCTAACGTTAGCCGGCTGGGTCTAACGTTAGCCGGCTGGGTCTAACGTTAGCCGGCTGGGTCTGCGTTAGCCGGCTGGGTCTAACGTTAGCCGGCTGGGTCTAACGTTAGCCGGCTGGGTCTAACGTTAGCTGGGTCTAACGTTAGCTGGGTCTAACGTTAGCTGGCTGGGTCTAACGTTAGCTGGGTCTAACGTTAGCCGGCTGGGTCTAACGTTAGCGGTCCGCTGACCGGGATTGTGGGGGAAAAATGTATCGTTTCAAATCGGTAACATAGACGTAATGAGTGGCACATAACGTGAACTAACATGGCATTTTATTTTGTTTGAGTTTTAAGTTGTCCAGTGGGGCAAGTACATTTCTCTTCCACTTGCCCTACAAAAAATCCACTTGCGACACAAGCGGACAAGCCTTAATGTCGAGCCCTGGGTGGCTACTTTGAAGAATCTAAAATATAAGACATGTTTTCACTTATTTCACACTTTTTTGTTAAGTACATAATTCCATATGTGTTCATTCATAGTTTTGATGCCTTCAGTGAGAATCTACAATGTAAATAGTCATGAAAATAAAAAGGAAACACATTGAATGAGAAGGTGAGTCCAAACTTTTGGCCTGTATGTATATGTGGCTATGTGTGTATGTGTGTCTGCATATATGTGTGTGTGTGCTTGTGTGTGTATGTGTGTATGTGTGTTTGTGTGTGTGTGTGTGTGTCTGTGTCTGTGTGTGTTTGAGTGTATGTGTTTGTGTGTGTCTGTGTGTGTGTTTGAGTGTGTGCATGTGTGTGCATGTGTGTATGAGTGTCTTTGTGTGTTTAGATGTGTGGCAATGTGCGTATGTGTCTGTGTGTGTGTGTATATGTGTGGCTATGTGTGTATGTGTGTCTGCATATATGTGTGTGTGCGTGTGTGTGTGTGTGTGTGTATATGTGTGGCTATGTGTGTATGTGTGTCTGCATATATGTGTGTGTGTGTGTGTGTGTGTGTGTGTGTATATGTGTGGCTATGTGTGTATGTGTGTCTGCATATATGTGTGTGCGTGTGTGTGTGTGTCTGTGTGTGTGTGTGTGTGTGTGTGTGTGTGTATGTGTGTGTGTGTGTGTGTGTGTGTGTGTGTGTGTGTGTGTGTCTGTGTGTGTGTGTGTGTGTGTGTGTGTGTGTGTCTGTGTGTGTGTGTGTGTGTGTGTGTATGTGTGTGTGTGTGTGTGTGTGTGTTTGTGTGTATGTGTGTCTGTGTATGTCTGTGTGTGTGTGTGTGTGAGATGTTCTCTTCTGTTCATATTAAACTGTCCGTAGTATTCAAGTTGACTGTAAAACTCATTCAAAGCAACACAACTCTTAACACATCTTAAAACAGGCGCAGTGCAGCCAAACACTATGCACAAGCCTCACTGAGATAAAACACACACAAACACAAACACACACACACACACACACACACACAAACACACACACACACACACACACACACACAGTCTCACTCAGAACACACTGAGGGTAAAAACACTAGCATCAAACACCAATACAGAAATTACAAACTTTCTCATCTTTACAGTTTGAACAATTTGAGTGACTTGACACTACTCAATAGTTTATTTAAGGAAAAAATATAGATTGTATAATATACCAATTTTTACATAAGGTAAACAAGAAGGAATGAACATCAGCAGTTTTCTTCAATATAGTATTTTGTCTCTAGTAAACAGTACAGTGTATAATTGTTTCATTCTTATTTGGTGTTTTTATACAATAAAAGTCTTTCTGATCTTTCTCTGTATAAATACCGTATATGTTCACTAACTAGTCTAAAACAAGACACCTGCTTAGGCTTTCAGCTATAATCCCAATCAGCAGTGTTTGATAGGCACCAGACTGAGATCTATTCTGTGTTGAATGTGTGGTTAACAGTGTTGACAGCAGTGTGTTAGCATCTGAACAAAGTGCTGTAAATCTACAGTGTTGTGCAGGTTGAGGTTAAAGTCCTGGGATAAGTGTGTAGAGTTTAGAAAACTGTGTTCAAGCGATGAGAAACCAACTAGAGTCTGGTCCACATGAACTGCTGCTGTGCAGACTGGAGTTAGAGTTTTGCACACGTGACTCCAGTTGTGCCCACTGTCGTTTAGCAATCGAAAAAAACTTTAATATGTCGCCTGTGGCACACTGCATTGTTGCGCGATGTTGTGCAGAACCCCCCCAGGCTAAAACAATGTTGCAGACCGGCTCATAGAGGTCTTCTAAAAGAGCCAGATCTGCCATTGCTGATAAATGATAAACTGATGACTCCTTCTTCTCCTGTTAAACTGATTATATGCTGCACCGCAAGTCCACACTGACTCGAAAACTTGCGTACACGAGTTCAGACCAGACGTGAGATTTTTTCGCAGCCTACGCTCACGTTCAAATTGATAAATGCCGAGCTTTGCGTAGGAATCAGCGTACGCCCGCCCTATGCCTGTTTTAGATTGTACGCACGTTTCATAAATGAGGGCCACTGAGAGCGAGCTCTCAAATAAAGGCTCAGACTCCCAAAACGATAACTGCTATTAGTCAAATGACGTTATCCTGAGCACCACAAGGCGTTTGTGAACGTATCGGTATGAAATTTAAATGAATAAACTTAAAAAAAGTTGAAAAAGTAGAAATCCTTTTAATAAGTATGAATTTCATTAAAAATACAAAAGTTGACGCTAAACTGAACTGTTGGCTTTAAAAGTTGAAAAATGACAAAATAGAACATAGAACATTATGAGGTCTGAGTATATGTTCTAAATGATAATGACTCATGCAGTAATATGAAACAAATTGTATGAAAAATCTTAAAGCCCAAATGCATTGCACTGCACTGCTGAGAAATCTGGAAAGTTGTCAGAGATGGAAGCTAAACTGCATTATCTAAATACGTGAAGAGCTAAAATACATTGTTAGAAAAGCTGGAAGCTGAACTGTAATACTGTCAAAGATGAAAGTTGAAATGAATTGCCTGAAAAGGCTGAAAGAATAAATACTTTATCAGACATATACACTGCAAAAAGAAAGAACAAATTATAGTTATAGTTATTTTAGACTAAGACTAAGTAACGGTTAGCAAACATCGATTTAGCTTCAGTCTGCTCTCGGGAGTCAAGGGTTGGTTAACAGCATTCAAACACACTTACCACGCCGAACGTTATCAATCATGTGCTCACGATGACAGCCTCGTTCGAGATGAACTGCGCCTTGCCTATAAAGTGGACGAGAGCAGGGGGTGGTGACAAAACTCTGCTGTCAAGTCGGACAGTTTCCAGCTGTTTTCAGCAGCCTTCAGGCTGAACAGGAAGTGACAGAAACACTGTGGTCCGATTCCGATTTAATAAAATGTTCTAAGACATACGTATATATCAGCTCCTGCACAATTCAATATTCAATTCAATTCAATTCAATTTTATTTATAGTATCAAATCATAACAGAGTTATCTCGAGACACTTTACAGATAGAGTAGGTCTAGACCACACTCTATAAATTCCAAAACCCCAATAATTACAGTAATTCCCTCAAGAGCAAGCATTAGCAGTGGCTGTTGCCACAGTGGCGAGGAAAAACTCCCTTTTAGGAAGAAACCTCGGCAGACCCAGACTCTTGGTAGGAGGTGTCTGACGTGGCCGGTTGGGGGCGTGATAAATAGTGGCATCATTTCAATTTCAATTTCAATTTTATTTATATAGCACGTTAAAAAAAACAACCTCAGTTGACCAAAGTGCTTAACATGCTCCAGAAGCAACAAAACAATAAACACAAACAAGGCACGATGTACAATACAAAATAACTGACAGCTCTGTACATACTACAAAAATACAAAGAAAGATATCAACAGTGTGCCCTTACAGTAAAATAGGATTTCAACTGTTCACCCAGTTTAGCTTTAGCATTCAGCATTCCCACGCATTTTCTGCAGGAAATGCATTTTCTAGTTTTACCTAAATAAAAAAAAAATAAAAACATGTTCTCACTTTCTTAGCTTTAGTGGTATAAATCCAAGCAGTTTGTTTTATTTGCATGTCTGACAGTGAGATAGCATCTCTGTTTCCTCCCCATTACCATGGAGATGGGAGGAATTTCATTTGAAGTCCTCACAGCTGTGAAAAATGACATTCAGATTCAACAGCAGCGTCTCTTTTCAGAAGCTCTTTTTTATAGAGTCCTCTACATACCTCAATTAGAGCCTAACAGATAAATCAGCATTTATGAGCTTTAGGATTTGTCTTATTTGAAGGCTGATAAGTAATTGCAGTACAGAGATGGCTTACTCTAAAGATCATGTAAGTGTCAGACTGGTCCACCGACCAGGCTTTTGAGTCTTGGCATTGCTTGTACTGTAGATGAAGCTGGTGTGGTGCTCTTTGAGGTTAAGGGTTGTTTTTTGCACCATCAGCTCAGATGACTGCCGGGTGTCTGTCACTTGCGGATACTTGTTTCCCTTTTTCAAGACAGTAGAAACTTGTCGCGTAAGGGCTGGGTTGATGATGAAACTGAAAGTTTAGAGCATTTTGACAGCTACTCTGTCATTATTAAAACAACTGGAGACTGTGTTGTTACATCCCGCTACGCCCTGCTGTGATGTTCATACGCACAGAGTAGTCAGGATCCGGTATAGGAGACTGCACTACTCAGTATGACACGATGTGCTCTGCTATGACATGAACTTCCACAACTACCTTGGAAGTCACTGTTCCATTATCTTTAATGTCACTATTAGTTTGAGCCAGTTTCAGCTCCCCTCGGACCACAGGTAAAGGTGGAGGATTAGCCGCTGTGTTTAAGTGTGCTTTTCCATGTCGGGAGATTCTGTTTGACAGCTGCTCCAGCTTTGAGCTGCAACTGTTTGAGACACATCTTCCAGTGACTGTTTTATGTGCTGTGGTTTATCGACCTCCAAAGTTTAATAAGGATTTTATTCAGGACTTTGCAGACTTTGTGGCTGGAATTGTTTTGAAATATGATCGCTTTTTGATCGTTGGTGATTTTAATATACATGTGTGCTGCGAATCCAGACCGATGTCTAAGGATTTTCTTAATCTTATTGACTCTTTTAGTCTCACGCAGTCTGTCACTGGCCCGGCCTTGCGAAAAAGGACATCGTTGGACCTTGTGCTGTCATATGGCTTAGATGTTGCCATTAGTGAGATATGCGACACATGCATTTCAGATCATCTGCCTGTTTTATTTACTATGGTTGTCCCCTGCTCTGACACTTTGTCTGTTTCCCCCGCACGTTGTGTCCGTGCAATTAACCCTCAAACTGCCTCACATTTTTCTGCTGCTTTTAAAAACTCAGTGCTTTACAATCTTGGTGATTTTCTTAATGTGGAGGAACTCGCCAACATCTTTGACTCTACTTGTACAGAGATACTGGACTCTGTTGCCCCACTGAGGGAGAAACGCACAAAAACTCTTAAAGAACCTTGGCTGAATGACAACACCCGCTCTCTCAGACGGGCCTGCAGTACAGCTGAGAGAAAGTGGAAGAAGGACAAACTTCAAGTGTCATTTCAAATTTTTAAAGACTTATTACATAAATACCAGGGAGCAGTTAAATCTGCTAAAACTTATTTTTTTTATCTCACCTGGTTGCTAGTAACACCCAGAGGCCTCAGGTTCTTTTTAACGTGTTTAACTCACTTATTAACCCTTGGGAAACTGACTGTGCTGTGCCATCCACATTGTTGTGTGAAAACTTCCTGAAACACTTCATAGATAAAATTGCTGGCCTGAGCTTTTCATCCCCTGCTTTTACCAGTGACCCTCTGTTACCTCTTCATGCCCAGCTGTCTTCCAGCAGTTTGAGCCAGTTTCACTCCACCTTCTCTCTGACATCGTCAAGCAGCTTCGTCCGGCTAATTGCCTGCTGGATAGTATCCCTGCACGCTTACTTAAAGATGTTTTTAACACTGTTGGGCCCAGTATTTTATCCTTGGTTAACTCATCTCTTAGCTCAGGGTGTGTTCCAGCTGCTTTTAAACATGCTGTTGTGCAACCTCTTTTAAAAAAGAAACATTTGGATCCGTTAGTTTTGTCTAATTTTAGACCTATTTCTAAACTACCCTTTTTATCTAAAGTCTTGGAGAAGGTTGTTTTTAATCAACTTCAATCATTTTTAGATGATTTTAGTATTCATGAAAGTTCCAGTCTGGTTTTAAGCCCCGTCACAGTACTGAAACTGTCCTCCTAAGAGTCTACAACGACCTTCTCTTAGCGGTCGACTCAGGAAACTCCGCTGTTTTAGTGCTTTTGGATTTGACTGCGGCCTTTGACACTGTCAACCACTACATCCTTTTATCCCGACTCAAACAAAGTGTTGGCATTACGGGCATTGCCTTAAAATGGTTTGAATCCTACTTGACAGATAGGAGTGTTGCTGTCCACATTGGTAACTGCTCTTCATCTGCTGCCCCTCTTTCTTGTGGGGTCCCCCAAGGCTCCATTTTGGGACCCTTGCTATTTTCTCTGTACATGCTGCCCTTAGGGTCCATTTTAAAAAAACACAACATTTCTTTCCATTGTTTTGCAGATGATGTACAAATCTATTTGCCTGTAAGAAACAATGAGAAGGACACTATCCAGCTGTTGTTAAACTGCTTGAGTGATCTCAAAATATGGTTGGATCAGAATTCTCTCTGTCTCAATGATAATAAGACTGAAGTTGTTGTGTTTGGTCGTGCTGAACATTTCAGTGCCTGTGTAGATACTCTCGGTACTTTAGGCTCCCAAATTCAAACTTTTACCATAAATCTGGGAGTGATTTTTGACAGTGCTTTTAAATTTGACAAACAGATTAGTTCTGTTGTTAAAACCAGCTTCTTCCAGCTGAGACTTTTGGCTAAGGACAAGCCTTACCTGCTACGTAAAGACTTTGAAATGCATTTATTATGTCCCGTTTAGACTACTGTAACTTACTGTATGTTGGATTGGATCAGTCATCCCTTCGTCGGTTACAGTTAGTCCAGAACGCAGAAGCTCGACTTTTAACCAGGACCAAAAAGCGTGATCATATTACACCGGTTTTGGCCACGCTCCACTGGCTTCCTGTTTGTTTCAGGATTGAATTTAAAATTGTATTAATTGTTTTTAAGATCTTAAATGGGTTCTCGCCTTCTTATTCATCAGAGCTCTTACATGTCCACACGCCAGTCAGAGCACTGAGGTCGTCCAATCAGATGCTCCTCGATGTGCCCAGATCCAGGTTAAGAACCAAAGGTGAGCGAGCCTTTTCAGTGGCTGCTCCAAACCTCTGGAATAGTTTACCTGTTCATGTAAGAACAGCTCGGACCATTGAAATGGTCAAACAATAAACACAAACAAGGCACGATGTACAATACAAAATAACTGACAGTAGAAAAAGAATAAGGTCAATACTGTCAAGATATCAAAGCTCAACTTGAATTGAAAGCCAATGAATAATAGTGGGTCTTAAGCGTGGACTTGAACGTTTCAGTGGTCCGAGCTGTTCTTACATGAACAGGTAAACTATTCCAGAGGTTTGGAGCAGCCACTGAAAAGGCTCGCTCACCTTTGGTTCTTAACCTGGATCTGGGCACATCGAGGAGCATCTGATTGGACGACCTCAGTGCTCTGACTGGCGTGTGGACATGTAAGAGCTCTGATGAATAAGAAGGCGAGAACCCATTTAAGATCTTAAAAACAATTAATACAATTTTAAATTCAATCCTGAAACAAACAGGAAGCCAGTGGAGCGTGGCCAAAACCGGTGTAATATGATCACGCTTTTTGGTCCTGGTTAAAAGTCGAGCTTCTGCGTTCTGGACTAACTGTAACCGACGAAGGGATGACTGATCCAATCCAACATACAGTAAGTTACAGTAGTCTAAACGGGACATAATAAATGCATTTCAAAGTCTTTACGTAGCAGGTAAGGCTTGTCCTTAGCCAAAAGTCTCAGCTGGAAGAAGCTGGTTTTAACAACAGAACTAATCTGTTTGTCAAATTTAAAAGCACTGTCAAAAATCACTCCCAGATTTATGGTAAAAGTTTGAATTTGGGAGCCTAAAGTACCGAGAGTATCTACACAGGCACTGAAATGTTCAGCACGACCAAACACAACAACTTCAGTCTTATTATCATTGAGACAGAGAATTCTGATCCAACCATATTTTGAGATCACTCAAGCAGTTTAACAACAGCTGGATAGTGTCCTTCTCATTGTTTCTTACAGGCAAATAGATTTGTACATCATCTGCAAAACAATGGAAAGAAATGTTGTGTTTTTAAAAAATGGACCCTAAGGGCAGCATGTACAGAGAAAATAGCATGGGTCCCAAAATGGAGCCTTGGGGGACCCCACAAGAAAGAGGGGCAGCAGATGAAGAGCAGTTACCAATGTGGACAGCAACACTCCTATCTGTCAAGTAGGATTCAAACCATTTTAAGGCAATGCCCGTAATGCCAACACTTTGTTTGAGTCGGGATAAAAGGATGTAGTGGTTGACAGTGTCAAAGGCCGCAGTCAAATCCAAAAGCACTAAAACAGCGGAGTTTCCTGAGTCGACCGCTAAGAGAAGGTCGTTGTAGACTCTCAGGAGGACAGTTTCAGTACTGTGACGGGGCTTAAAACCAGACTGGAACTTTCATGAATACTAAAATCATCTAAAATGATTGAAGTTGATTAAAAACAACCTTCTCCAAGACTTTAGATAAAAGGGTAGTTTAGAAATAGGTCTAAAATTAGACAAAACTAACGGATCCAAATGTTTCTTTTTAAAAGAGGTTGCACAACAGCATGTTTAAAAGCAGCTGGAACACACCCTGAGCTAAGAGATGAGTTAACCCAGGATAAAATACTGGGCCCAACAGTGTTAAAAACATCTTTAAGTAAGCGTGCAGGGATACTATCCAGCAGGCAATTAGCCGGACGAAGCTGCTTGACGATGTCAGAGAGAAGGTGGAGTGAAACTGGCTCAAACTGCTGGAAGACAGCTGGGCATGAAGAGGTAACAGAGGGTCACTGGTAAAAGCAGGGGATGAAAAGCTCAGGCCAGCAATTTTATCTATGAAGTGTTTCAGGAAGTTTTCACACAACAATGTGGATGGCACAGCACAGTCAGTTTCCCAAGGGTTAATAAGTGAGTTAAACACGTTAAAAAGAACCTGAGGCCTCTGGGTGTTACTAGCAACCAGGTGAGATAAAAAATAAGTTTTAGCAGATTTAACTGCTCCCTGGTATTTATGTAATAAGTCTTTAAAAATTTGAAATGACACTTGAAGTTTGTCCTTCTTCCACTTTCTCTCAGCTGTACTGCAGGCCCGTCTGAGAGAGCGGGTGTTGTCATTCAGCCAAGGTTCTTTAAGAGTTTTTGTGCGTTTCTCCCTCAGTGGGGCAACAGAGTCCAGTATCTCTGTACAAGTAGAGTCAAAGATGTTGGCGAGTTCCTCCACATTAAGAAAATCACCAAGATTGTAAAGCACTGAGTTTTTAAAAGCAGCAGAAAAATGTGAGGCAGTTTGAGGGTTAATTGCACGGACACAACGTATGGGGAAACAG
The DNA here is from genome assembly GCF_004354835.1 of Perca flavescens. NCBI lineage: Eukaryota > Metazoa > Chordata > Actinopteri > Perciformes > Percidae > Perca > Perca flavescens. Next base: position 33,991,989 of record NC_041347.1, read on the forward strand.
ACAAAGTGTCAGAGCAGGGGACAACCATAGTAAATAAAACAGGCAGATGATCTGAAATGCATGTGTCGCATATCTCACTAATGGCAACATCTAAGCCATATGACAGCACAAGGTCCAACGTATGTCCTTTTTCGTGCGTCGGGCCAGTGACAGACTGCGTGAGACTAAAAGAGTCAATAAGATTAAGAAAATCCTTAGACATCGGTCTGGATTCGCAGCACACATGTATATTAAAATCACCAACGATCAAAAAGCGATCATATTTCAAAACAATTCCAGCCACAAAGTCTGCAAAGTCCTGAATAAAATCCTTATTAAACTTTGGAGGTCGATAAACCACAGCACATAAAACAGTCACTGGAAGATGTGTCTCAAACAGTTGCAGCTCAAAGCTGGAGCAGCTGTCAAACAGAATCTCCCGACATGGAAAAGCACACTTAAACACAGCGGCTAATCCTCCACCTTTACCTGTGGTCCGAGGGGAGCTGAAACTGGCTCAAACTAATAGTGACATTAAAGATAATGGAACAGTGACTTCCAAGGTAGTTGTGGAAGTTCATGTCATAGCAGAGCACATCGTGTCATACTGAGTAGTGCAGTCTCCTATACCGGATCCTGACTACTCTGTGCGTATGAACATCACAGCAGGGCGTAGCGGGATGTAACAACACAGTCTCCAGTTGTTTTAATAATGACAGAGTAGCTGTCAAAATGCTCTAAACTTTCAGTTTCATCATCAACCCAGCCCTTACGCGACAAGTTTCTACTGTCTTGAAAAAGGGAAACAAGTATCCGCAAGTGACAGACACCCGGCAGTCATCTGAGCTGATGGTGCAAAAACAACCCTTAACCTCAAAGAGCACCACACCAGCTTCATCTACAGTACAAGCAATGCCAAGACTCAAAAGCCTGGTCGGTGGACCAGTCTGACACTTACATGATCTTTAGAGTAAGCCATCTCTGTACTGCAATTACTTATCAGCCTTCAAATAAGACAAATCCTAAAGCTCATAAATGCTGATTTATCTGTTAGGCTCTAATTGAGGTATGTAGAGGACTCTATAAAAAAGAGCTTCTGAAAAGAGACGCTGCTGTTGAATCTGAATGTCATTTTTCACAGCTGTGAGGACTTCAAATGAAATTCCTCCCATCTCCATGGTAATGGGGAGGAAACAGAGATGCTATCTCACTGTCAGACATGCAAATAAAACAAACTGCTTGGATTTATACCACTAAAGCTAAGAAAGTGAGAACATGTTTTTATTTTTTTTTTATTTAGGTAAAACTAGAAAATGCATTTCCTGCAGAAAATGCGTGGGAATGCTGAATGCTAAAGCTAAACTGGGTGAACAGTTGAAATCCTATTTTACTGTAAGGGCACACTGTTGATATCTTTCTTTGTATTTTTGTAGTATGTATGCGTGGATGCCATATGTCTGTGTGCCTATGTATATGTATGTTGTGTATAAGCTATTGGACACCTTAATTTCCTTTGGGATAAAATATCTATATCTATCTATTTCTAAGTAGCACAAAACAAAGCAGTCAGACTTGTTCTGAGGTGTAATTCTAGGTCCAATGTTGTTAAAATGCATGAACGTCTTAAATGGTTGAGTATTGAAAAAAGACTATTAGCCTATGTGCTTAGTTTGTTGCTCTCTGTTATTCAAACTAAGACACCATCATTTATTTTTGATAAGATAACTTACAGTTCAGATATCCACACTTATTTAACCAGAGGAGCCAGTAGGGGCACATGATTCCACCTTTACCAAAATCCAATAACCTGAAAAAACCTTTCATTCATTCATTTCACAGAGCAAGTTCTTTGTGGAATAATATCCCAAATAACATTTGTTTTATCACAGGAAAGGTACATTTTAAAAAGAAAGTCAAATCTTACCTTCACTTAACCCTTGTGTTGGGTCTGTTTTATGAAGCATAAAGTATACATCTTCTAAGGCAACTTCATTCCAACTTATCACCGCTAGTTTCACACTTATGTTTGTAATTCATGGTCAGTAAACCTCATTCATATTACAATATGCCTAATTTTTAGTTAAAAAACCCCCAGAAATTATGTATTACTTTAGCTAATAATTAAGATCAGAAGAAGATATGTTGATGCAAAATTACAGCCTTTTTCGTGTATGAACCTATCCATGTTATTTTTGGACAATTTGGTTGAAAGAAACTCAAATTTTTATACAGATCTTTGAAAACGGGTCAAATTTGACCCGAGGACCACACAAGGGTTAAATACCAAAAAATACATTACAACAACAAGAAATACAAACCAACAAAACACCTTCAACCAGCTGTGGAACCGCTGTATTCTGCTCTTTTATACACACATACACAGGTATATACATATACAGCAGTAATACTCTGTGGTACTAGTACTTTAACTGAAGTTAACTGTGTAGTTTTAATAATGTCTCCTCATGCAATACTCAAACTATTTATATATCAATAAACTTTTAATCTAAATGTCCTTATTTTAAGACATTAAAGTCTTTAATTCAATTCAATTCAATTCAATTTTATTTATAGTATCAAATCATAACAAAAGTTATCTCGAGACACTTTACAGATAGAGTAGGTCTAGACCACACTCTATAAATTCCAAAACCCCAACAATTACAGTAATTCCCTCAAGAGCAAGCATTAGCAGTGGCTATTGCGACAGTGGCGAGAAAAAACTCCCTTTTAGGAAGAAACCTCGGCAGACCCAGACTCTTGGTAGGCGGTGTCTGACGGGCCGGTTGGGGGCGTGATGAACAGTGGTGATAACAGTCACATTAGAAGTCACATATGCACATATATACATTTAATGAAGACACTGGTATGCATTTAAATATTGACAATTAAAAACATCAGTTTCTAATCTACAGTGACTCTGTAGCTGTTCATAATAATTACTTTAGCTGTGTCACTTCCTGTTTCCCTCAGAGCTGCTGATGGAGACAGTGGCACCACCTTGTGACGCAGTTATATTATTTCATGTCAGAAAAATCACAACACACCGTCACTCAGAATGAGTTTTAATGGACAACTCAGTGTAAACAAAGAAAAAAATCCTTTTTGGTTAGCATGAAACAGCCCCGAAATCACCATCACCAAACTCCATCAGACTCCATGTAAATAATCAGGACTTTTAGCGTGTATAGAGCCAGCATATCTCCACCAGACTCCATGTAAGTAATCAGGACTTTTAGTGTGTATAGAGCCAGCATATCTCCACCAGACTCCATGTAAATAATCAGGACTTTTAGTGTGTATAGAGCCAGCATATCTCCACCAGACTCCATGTAAATAATCAGGACTTTTAGCGTGTATAGAGCCAGCATATCTCCACCAGACTCCATGTAAATAATCAGGACTTTTAGCGAGTATAGAGCCAGCATATCTCCACCAGACTCCATGTAAATAATCAGGACTTTTAGTGTGTATAGAGCCAGCATATCTCCACCAGACTCCATGTAAATAATCAGGACTTTTAGTGTGTATAGAGCCAGCATATCTCCACCAGACTCCATGTAAATAATCAGGACTTTTAGTGTGTATAGAGCCAGCATATCTCCACCAGACTCCATGTAAATAATCAGGACTTTTAGCGAGTATAGAGCCAGTATATCTCCACCAGACTCCATGTAAATAATCAGGACTTTTAGCGAGTATAGAGCCAGTATATCTCCACCAGACTCCATGTAAATAATCAGGACTTTTAGCGAGTATGCATCTTGATAACACGCCAATAATGGCATACGAATTGGCGTGTCATACATACGCCACTTCATGAGATCAGTCTGAAGAAAAGATAGTGTGGCACCCAACGTTAGCATCAAATTACAAGGAACTGACTCGTGAAGGGAATTCTGGCAAAAAAACAGGCCCGAAGGCCAGAAAAGATCTGACTCCAGTTACTCGAACCACTCTAATTCCCTCGCGTCTGTTGATGAGACTTGTGATACCAGAACTCAATGATCAAAACTGAGACGATAGACTCAAGTTTAACAAAGTTTACTAAGTCAAGCAGTTAAGTTTACAGAACACAATTGTGGGTTCCCAAAAAGAGCGAAAGTTTCCCTAGCTTCATACATCAAATGTACGGAGCTCAGGTCAGCAAAGTCTCTGTCGATCTGTGAGCCCCGAATCTGTAATATCCCTCAACCTTTATCCTCTTCCTTGATGGGGTGTCATCCTCCTGTCTCTGGGCAGATTCTAGACCTACTCTATCTGTAAAGTGTCTCGAGATAACTCTTGTTATGATTTGATACTATAAATAAAATTGAATTGGATGGGGGGGCGTTGGCACAAAAAAGCTTGAGAACCAGTGCTGTAGGGCAGTGATCTTCAATAGGGGGTCCGGGACCCCTAGGTGGTCCTCAGAATCTCTGCAGGGGGGCCTCAAAATTATTGTTAATTTTTGAAAGTTTTTAAAAAAATAAAAAAGTCTTAATATGATTCTAACATATTATTAGCAAATATAAATCCCCACTGATGATAGGCTTACTGGCCAATAGGTAATGTAATCACTAAGTCAGCCATCCTC